>NC_056727.1:215361612-215661612 GCF_019279795.1 Protopterus annectens
TACCCACTATCCAACCTCCTCTTTAAAACTCCCACAGATGCACTATATATTATCACACGTTACTTGTAACTGCCTAGCACCTGGCTGACATATTCTAACTCCTTTCCCCTACCCACTATCCAACCTCCTCTTTAAAACTCCCACAGATGCACTATATATCATCACACATTACTTCCCAACTCACTGCTGCTTACTCCCCTCTGTCCCATCTATACCCACTAACTCTTCCCCTAGACTAAGTTGAAAAGCTTTCCCTTAAAATGTCAGTGACCTCGTATGAACCTGTCTATATTCTTTTCCTTTTTTAGTTTTCCTTTCTTGTCTTATCTTCATAGGTTCATAGGTGTATACTAGGCTAATGGCCCTGGGGCCTTTACAAGCCCAGCCATAGGATTACCCTGGCATAGTGCCACCTGACCTTAGTTCCCAGTGCATCTGTCAAGTAGAGCCACTGGAGTGATCCCCGGGGTGAATTTTCTATTTCCCATCCACTCATCAAGATTTCACTTGAAGAGGGCCAGTGAGGTGATCTGCTTGACATGTATGGGAAGTCTGTTCCATAGCATGAGCAGTCTCTGGGTTATGAACCTGTCCCTCCAGCATGTTTTGTTGATTGTGGTAATGAGGTTGAAGTCTCTGGAGCGTGTGGTGTGGAGGGATTGGGATTTCTTTGGATGCAGCATTTCTAACAGAGCTGGGTCAGACATGGCTTTGTAAATCAAGCAGAGACCACCTCTAAGTAGGTGATATGAGACAGAGAATAGTTGAAGGTTTTTGAGTCTGTCCATATAGGACAAGTGTTTAAGGCCTAGGATCCTCTTTGTGAGGTACTTTTACTGCCTCTCCAGTTGTTGCAGGTGTCTAGTGAGGTACATACCAAATGGGGCATTGTGCTCAATGATTGGCCTAATGAGGGAAGAGTAGAGGGAGACAATGACCTCTTTCTTCCTGGATGCAAAACCCTTAGTAATGAGATGTGCCACATAGAACTTTCTGACCACTGTAGCAATGTGGTGGTCAAAAGAGAGGTTGCTGTCAACCTGTGTTCCCAGATCTCTTATAATGCCTTCTGTGTTCAGTGGACTACCATTGATGTGGTAATTCATGGGAACCGGGTTTTTCCCAAAGGGGATGACAACACATTTTTTGGCATTGAGCTTAAGGCCATGGTTCTGATACCAGTCATTGGTCTCAGTGAGGCCTTTCTGTAGGATGTCAACATCACTTGGGGAGTTAATAATAGCTCCTAACTTGCAATTGTCTGTGACCTTTGTCAGCCAGAGTCTCTTCGTGTATATCTTCAAGATTATCTCTACTAAACATACTGTATGAACAACCATCATATGTTACTACCTGCTATACTTTTAATTGTATGTCTAAATTTCTATGCTTATATAAATCTCATGCAATCATATGTTATTATCTGCTATATTTTTATAAGTGAATGTGTAAACCACAATGCTCATGTAAATGTCTTATGTATACTATGTCAATTTTTGACACAAAGATGCAATAATTATGTGTTATGTTTGAAGTTTTATTTTGAGGTTGTATTTGAGTATAAATTGAACTGTATGAAAATATTTTCTGTTTTTGAAGCTCTTTGGTTATGCAACAACTATGCCTTTAAGGTTTAATTATTACAGGATATGTTGATGGGATGTTTTTGATATAAAAGGAAATGATGTCAGTGATATATTGTATGATTCTAAAGAAGTTCTGTAATAAACGGGACGAAAGCGTTAAATTTATTCTGGCTCCAGTGTGTGATTTGTTTTTGAGTTGGTTTTACTATTGTACAATTTTCTTATGTATAGTATGCTAGCAATTGTTCTGGAGCTTTTCTTCCCGGGCCGCCGCTGAAAACGGACAGCTCTGTCCAGTCGGACCTCCCCGGTAAACAAATGTAAAAATAAATAAATAAAGAAAGAAAGAAAGTCAATTATTTTTTAAGAAACTTTTTAAACTGAGATGTCTTAACACAGCAATTATCCTTAGTTTTCATTTTCAATATTTTCCGATGGGCAATTTAGTGTAAATAAGGTGCTTTTAAAATTTAAAGCAGAATCTTCACTGAATGCTATTACTACAACATACACAAACACGTAGACACACACACAGACACATACACACAAACACACATACACACACACACACACACACACATATATATATATATATATATATACATATGTGTATATGTATATATATATATATATATATATATATATATATATATATATTAAAATACTTATATATGAAATAAATGTATACATATGTTTGCACATATACCTTTGCATTTACCCATGCCATGGTATGCTCACTAACTAAACAAAGCACTGTTCTAATAGCCCTTGGTAGTGAAAACAAATTTCTATTTTACCACTTCCTTTTCTGGATTGCTAATATGGTTTTCTGAATAACCCTTTCAAAGCATGCTTTTAACAAGTTTCCTCTTTCTGTTGTCACTGCCTTCCCATGCAGCTTATTTTAAAATTTGTAAGCTTGCTGTCTGTATTTTTTCTGTAGTATGCCTTGGCCGTCAGCCATTAAATGTAGTAATTCAGTACCTCTTTATTAAGATAGGCTGTCATTTTACTGGAAATGGATTCAGTATAACTAAAATGTACTGCATTTTTTAATAATTATGAACTGCTGAACTGGAAACCATCCCTGATTAATTTACCTCATTGGCATAACAATAACCTTACATTCACTCAGCTGTAAGTTTTGATTCAAAAGAGACTCATTCTGGTAAAACAACCATTAAGGAATACATTCTTTTCACTTCAACTTGCCCCACCTGAGGTAATTCCCATGTTATTATTTGGGCAGTAGACCAGTATTTCTGAACTTGGAACGCAATTCAGCTGACATTTGTTAACCTTTTTCCATGCCTGTTTTGCTATAATAATCAAGTCACATTTGTCCTATTAGGACATACCATACCTCTCAACTTCTTAGCCCAAGCAATCTGACAAAGCCAGACATAATGGGATACAAAGGCTCAAAAATAGGGACAGATTTTAAATATTGTTCTTCTAAACTTAGAAAGATGCCAGAATAATAGCGTATGTATTAAAATGCATTTTCTAAAGGATATGAAGTCTGAAACTCAAATGTATGACATTATTTACTAATTTCATTTGTCAGATCATCCCAGTGATTTATGAGAAAACCAACAGTTTTATGAGGAACAGACTAAAATTTGGAGGCAAAATTCTGGACATTCTTAAAAAATCTGGACAATTGAGAGGTATGGGACACACATACAATAATTTCCTGCTACTGCAGCATACTCATAACCTGCTGCTAGGTTAGAAAGGAAGTAGGAAGCACAATATACCCCTATAATGTGCTTCTTACTACTCTTTTTGATACAGTTATATACCAGATTATGATTTAATTATAAATACAAACTGCCTTCATCTCTAGCATTTCTCCCCTTGGTTTCTGGCTTATACTAGGATTCGGGTGGTTTTAATTCATTGCATCTCTCCTAATAAGCACGTCTTTACTAAATTTTACTTAACACCATTTTGAGGGACTGTTGCATAGCTTTCTACAAAAGTACATTTGAAATTACTTTTCCAGGTCCTGTGAAATGCAACATAATTTAAAAGATGTGCTAATACTCACATATAATTCTAAGTTGTATGAATCGATTTCTTTCATGTCTAAGTATTTCTGTTAAATGCACAGTTCTAAAAACAAAGAGCATAAACTAAATCACCATTATATAACTGAATGAAATTGTGGGTAACACTATTGACAATATTATGGCTTCTGTATTCTTTACCACATTCTTGTTTTTTTCTTTAACAGCCCAGTCATCTTGCCTATGTAAACTTTTTGCAATCACAAGTATTTGTATAAATCACAAAAATGAAGAAACAGTTGAAATGATGTTTAATAAAAAATGCTCATTAACATTCCAGCTTGTATTAAGAATCTACTAAATTACATACTAAACAGCGACCATCCGGAAATGCCAAGGCATATTTCTATATTTCCTTAATTATATATCTGGGCAGAAGAAGATGGAAATCAGCCTATCTAATATACCAGAACCTACTAGAAAGAAAACTACAGGTATGTGGGCAATGATTCAAACAACTTGTCATGCACAGCTCAAAATTGCCAGTTTATTTTTCAAAATATCAGCAATGTAATGGACAACATATGTATGTTTTACCACACAGTAGATAGGATCACATCACAACAAGAAGTTCCAAATATATATATATATATATATATCTATATATATATATATATATATATATATATATATATATATAGTGCACTACCCATGTGCATGTCCTATTGCATCCTGAAGGGCTCCCGATACGATATCATTTGTATAACAGGTGTACAAATGTATTGCCTATCTTTTCTGCCACATATAGAAAAAAATGTGTTAGTACTACAAAGTTAGGGCACCCTATAACAATTCTCATTAGGATAAAGCAGAAGCAGATGGTCAATATGAGAAAGAATAGTGCATTAATACTTGTGCTCTTTGTATATGTAACTGTCTGTATATAACAAAATTTACTATGTACCAATGACAACACAGTTGTGTTATTCATCTCATAAAATGAAAACTTCCCTGTGAATTTAATACAGAAAGTACTATTGTTTAAATATCATAAAAATCCATCATGAGCCTGAACTGGTTCATGAAACATGAATAGTAAATCACCTACGAATTCCTATGAAATGAACAAAAATACAACATTGTCATGAATTATGAAGAAACTTTATATAGGCGTTTCAAATAACTTATGAAATGTTTATCTTATTTTGGGGCTAATAATGCTCCCATTGCTGTACCTGCCATTAAGAATAAAGAAATAGTAATACAGTAGACAAAAGTCTAACAACTGTAATGTTATATTGATTTCTGAGGACCATCTAGAAGAAAATGTGCTATAGCAGTGAACCATTTTGTATGTGCAATATTGTTGTAAAGGGCTTTTCCATTCACCATAACCCAAAGAACCCTTCCTTCCATTGTATAGCTTTCAATTTATTCAGCAAGTCAGTTGTATCCTTAGCATAACTAGTTGTCATCTGAGCAGAGGATGGAAGAAGGCCATCAAACTCAAGAGACTGCAACATAAGGATGCAATAGGCTTATCCAGTGGGGTTTTTACTATCTACTATATACTATCTACTATCTACTATATTTATCTACTATGTACCATTAAAGTACTATGTACTTTTAAGAGTCCATATAAAAAGACAAAAGTTATTTAGTCTTTAAATTGCAAACACTGATGTTGTTTAAAAATCATGACCTTGGTTAAGCGGCTCCCCAGCAGTTCTACATCTTCCTGACTGTACTGCTCTAAGGTATCACTCAAAAAAGCTTTACACCTTTCTGAATCTGACAACAGTCAACAGTGCATGCTTCAACATTATTTAGGAAAAATTGCAATAGTAACACTTTATCTGCTTCTTTAAAATCAAGTTCATTGGTGTAACACAACTATAATTCCCTTAAAGTTTTATATTCTTTTTTTCTTGACAAAGTAATAATAAATTTGGGAAGCTTATGAAACAATAATTTAATATCATGAAGCACTTCCTTTCCAAATGATTGCATTGAACAATTGCAAACATGAGCCATGATATTGCTTTCGTAAACCCTAATCTTAGATTTATATATGTCATTGTCAATCAAATATATTATAGGAAGCTATTCAAATGGCAAGTTATCAATACCAAAGTAGACAGTTCATCCACTTCAATGATCCTAAGGTTTGTTCCACTGTATAAAAGGAAAATGCCTTTCATGTAGAATGAAAATGCCCCCATTGTGGAATTCACCAGCTATTTTATTAGCTGTAATCAACTGGAATGGTACAGTAGAAGCAATGTAATGCCTTTTATCTTGGGCATCAAATGCAATAATTCAGCAACTACCTCCCAAAGGACTGGGATTGCATTTGGAATAAATGTTGAATCTTTTGCTAATACTTGAATGTTACATGACATAAGTGCACATTCTTGGCAGACTTCATCCTCCTGGCATTCTCCCTTTGTTAGCAATTCTAGACACTTTGTGTATGGGTCCTGTAGTAAATGCACACACCTTGCTTTTTTTACTTGGAAGGATTCTAATTGTAACTTTCTCCCCGAATGATCAGTCAGCATCAACAAGTTATCTGCAGACAAAGAACCACCAGCAAATGTAACACTTTCCTTGATAATGTTGCTTTCCCTCGTGCTTTTGGAGAGCATGCATTCTTCATTATCCAGATGATCTCTCTCATTTGAAACATTGCCAGCATAATGTCATCCATATCTTGCTTTGATTTTTTTCTTGCTTTATTATAATAATAATAATAATAAAAGAGTAATAATAATAATAATAATAATTTTCTATTGGGATTTGTAAGCAACCTACAGAGCACCATTCCTGCAGGTCTGTCTCATCGTCAGTAAATGAAGCAGAGGGTTGTCTGAGAATTCAGATGTCATGATCCAGGACATTAAGTGACAAATATTGCTCTAGTAAAATGTTATCTTAATATACATTTCATTCAGTTTTGTTTTCACTAAGTAACTGCCAAACATATCCTTGGTCTGCAACATAGTATGCCTGTCAGTTTCACTGATAATGGCTGCTGTAAACAAATTGACTATTAAAGCATGGTGTTTTCCTAAACAACTATGGAGAAGTTGGCTGATCAACTGCCACAGTATCCAGATCAGTCATCAAGGTAGAAGGTGAAGGCAAAATGATAAAATGATACCAGCCATAATAAATCATCAACACGTTGGTGCACCTGTTGAAAGAGTCCAACTCCAGAATATATATAAAATAACAAAACAGAAAATTAACACCACTGAGCAGAAAGTTTAACATTTATTCCAAACGCAAACATCTTGCTGTCTTGAGCTAAAAAAGCTCTCCAGAAGGTTAGATACTAAAAGCAAACATTCCATTTATAAACAAATCAATTAGCAGACTACATAATGAATTAATTAACTAATTACTGCTTACAACAGAAATATCTGTAACAACTCTCAGATAAAATAGTTCCAAACCGTAATATATTCGCACCTTCTGTTCTTTTCAATCTTTATGTCTACATTCTAGGGAAATGAATTTGTAAAATTCACAGTTTTCAACACAAGGAATTTAAGAGAAGCCCGTCACCATTGTGTACTTCAGTGAAATGCTGGGAAGCACTAATAAAAAATTATGGCTTTTACAATCTCTAGTACATTCTTGCATTCTTACTTTAACAGACCTGCTCATCTTACCTATGATTTAAAGTCAGCCCTGACAGCCTTGTCTGCCTAAGATGAGTGTAGGGTGAAAATTAAATATCACAGGGTGTTTTGTATCTTTACTTATTAATGTTGATGGCCCCTTCCATTCTGCAACTTGATATATCTTGGTGCTTTTCCTCTATCAACATAATCATGGTAGAAAATAAATCAGAGCCTCCTGGTATAGCATCATGATGATGTAGGTAGAAGGTTTTCAGCTTAGCTTACCCCCTCCCCAACTCATGACATGCAAAGACATCAGTGCAATTCATTAATATGTGCTCTCACATGTCCACAGCAGACATTCCCCCTACAGCTCTGCCTGGGTTAGAGCCCTTGGCCTCCACCAGAGGCTTTAGTCATGCAAAAGTTGACTTTATTCCCTTAGCTTGAGAGAAGGAGAGCTTTGGGTACACCAGTCAGTATTTGTTTCCATGGTCAGCCCTCTAGAACATGGTATGCTAATCTAGAATGGGTCACCAACATTACAAGCAGGACCTAAGCTGCTGTACCAGCAGGCCAGTCACCCCATGACACTTTCTGTTGAAGTACGAAGGCTTTACATTCATTTATTTAAAATTAAATTATACATAGAAGCAATCAAGTATGTACAGAAGGTATGTAAAACATGGAGAAATACATACAGAAAATAATCAGTCACTACATCCCAACATGGACTTGTAAAGAGCAAACAAAAATGAGAGTTCCCACACCATTATTAGCAAAAGTACACCTAGACATAGGCAAGAAAAAAGCCTAGACACAAACCAGTAACGAGTATCACCATACCTCAAGACATGGAAACATTCCTGCAGCAGGGTTAGGTCTATTCAGGGGAAAGCTGAGCCCCTGTGGTAGGAGGAAGAAGTAGTCGAGAAGAGCGCAAATATTGAGAGGCCAAAAAAAGAGACATATACATAGATGGCAGTGTGGACTATTGAGGATATTCAGAAAGATTAAGAGAAAATTTACAGGAAAAAAACATACTTGCACAAGAAAAACTATCAAAGGCTACAAATAAAAAATGTGTCTTTTAAGAAAAAAGATCAACAGAACACATTATATTGACAAAAAAATTGAGACACGTGCAAAAAAAAAAAAAAAAACACAGGAAGTGAGAAAGGGTAAAGAAGAAAAAGCAGAACTTTTTGAAAGGTATAAAAAATAAACATGTTGATAGGAAAGAAAAGAGATTTAATATGGAGCCGTATATTTGGAATGGAGAAAGCCAAACTAATCAATATAAAAAAATGCAGCTCTAAAGATATTTGAAGAGAAATACAGGCAAGGGTACACATACAGAATTTTTCTCATTATAAAAAATAATATCCCAGAGAGAAAATGTAGAAAAGAGGGGTAGTAAGGAGGAAAATAAACAAACAGATATTGATGCTATGGACTATCTGCAAATTGAGGGATTCGTTGTGGAAACGCTAACAGAGCCAGTGGAGAAACATGATGAAAAATCAGTCCCCAGATTAAGGAGCAGCAGATGGAACAGGAGGCATCCCAAGAACATTTGCCACGTGGTGATGTTCCGGAACCTGTAGGAGACTGGTATGAAAGCCCAGCTGAAGTTGAACAGCAAGGGAAGGAGCAAGAAATAATGGCAACTCTGACACGGGTAATGTAAATGAGTGATAGGCCAACGGGTTCCCATATGAAGGCGCAACAGGTGAAGCAGGGTGCATCTTAAGAGGATATGTTATAGGAAAATGTTTTGGAACTCACTGTAGAGTATTCATTTCAAAATAATGAGCAAAGAAGATGCTTTTAATCCAGAAGAAAATGATCTAAGGGAAGACCTGCTTGGTTTTATAGAGATGGATAGACATATTATGACAGACAACAGAAATAGATTGCAGAAAGTAAATAAGAGACAAAATGTTAGAAGACTGGTAAAGCAGATGAAATTTATAATCAAGACTATTAATTGAAAAGTCATGTGTATAACAAGTAAATATGTTAGATTACTGTGTAACTAAACAGTAATGGATAAAGTGTTACCAGAAAAACATAAAGTAACCAAGGAAAGGAAAGGAAGGGGACAAGTAGAATGCCACAGTGGAAGCATCGAATAAACAAAACTATAAAACAATTAAGACAACAACTATCACTGTTAGAGGAATATAGACAAGGGGCAGATCGTTAAAAATAATTAGAAGGATACATGGTAAAACCAATGGTCAGTATCAAAACAGACCAGGATTTATTATTTCCTTTTGCTAATAATAAATTAAAAATATCAGTACAAGCAGAAAAAAACGTAGAAGGTATGCAGATAAATAAAAAGGAAAAATAAAAAATAAGCAATTCATTGATGACACAAAAATGTTTTAAAGAGAATTGGGAAATAAATCAAAAAGAATAAAAACATCACAAAAATTATGAAAAAGATACATTTTAGAGACATATTTATGAAGACCCTGTTGAACATAAAAGAAATGCTAAATGGAGAGAAATTAAAAGAAAGAGTAAGGAGCTTCAAATATGAAATGGGATGAAGTAAGAGACAGAGAAATTGAGATAAAATATAAGAAAAGCTCCTAACTAGAAAACTATAAGGCTAGACACCGTACATAACTTCTGGCTAAAGGTATTAACATTTTATACAAAGATTTAGCCCTGAGTAAAAATTACTTAATATGCACATCAGGAAAATGTATGCCCCTTCTTGAGAACTGTAGAACATCTTAAGAACTGTAGACAAATACCTTGTCTTCTGATAATATATAATCTATATTAGAAAATAATATGTCTTTGCAATAGAATAAAATGGTAATAAAAGAAAGTCATATGGAAAAAATAATACAGTAGAGAGTCGATTATCAGAACTAATTGGGACCTAGGGTAGTTCGGATAATCAGATTGTTCTGATAATCAAACATATAATTGAACCAGATACAAAACGTCTAAAATCTTGTTTTTTTTCTGCACGCAGGAATACACTTTTCAATGATTCAGCAATTCCAATGGACAATAAAGAATATTTTTCACACACAACCTGGATATAAGCTCAAAAAGCATGCTCAAGCAAATACGTATAATGATTACGTATTCAGACTTTATGATTTCTCCTACTTAAATCTTTGGAAGGCTGGTTCTGATAATTGACGTTTCTGATAATCAATGTTCAGATAATCAACTCTCTACTGTAATCTGAGTTATGTATGTAAAAAGTGAAAGCAACTAAATATGGCATGGATAGATTACAAAAAAAGATTTGTCAGCATCCCACATTCATAGATGAAGGAATGATTTCAGATACATAAGATCCACCCTGCATTGATCAGGTCAGTTACAGACCCCCGGATTCTCTATGCTTTGCACGACATGCAAGTTCAGTGCAGGAGCTCTAATAGGCAATATGTATGTCGTGTGATCCAGGGACAGCCTGCAGAGGAGTGCACGAGCGCTCCTGCACTAATCCTACACGGACTAAGCCCCTGTATGCAAATCACCCCATTTGTAGGAGAAATCCATGCAAATGAGGTGAATTTACGATCCAGGAAGCTTGCAACTAGCCGTGCAGGACTAGTGTAATCTGCAGAAATGTACTCGGTTAGTAACCAAGTACATTTCTGCAAAATCCAAAACAAAGCTGTGACAGCTCCAAATAAAGGCTGCATATTAGTCAGGAAGCACACCAATGGCCAGGTATAAGGCCATTAGCATTGTAAACAGCCAAAAAAAATAAAAAATCAACTTTTATTTTTTTTAGCCGATCTCAGCTGTTTAAGCATAGGGCAGTGGTGTGCAAATGGGATCGGGGGGGGGGATAACAAAATAAACCTAAGTTAAGCATTCTAACTAAAATCACTATTCTGCCATGCAAGTCAGTGGCAGGCAGAAGACAACATGGCCAGTGAGTAGTGGTTGCTAAGGGGGGAGGCTCAGTGTGAGACATGTAACTATGCATTAGCAGGCAATCCTATGCAAATGAGGGGAATGATAGTGAATCCCAGTTTTCTCCAGCATGCTAGTCAGGTCCCAACAGTGTAAGAGTAGGAATAGCAAGCTTAGGAGTTAGCTGACATCATGGGGGGGGGGTTGGTGTCAGGCATACTGTAAGTGGAATGGAGCCCTATGGCTCGGGTTTGCTCCTAGCTTAGCATAGCTAAGCTAGGGGGTGTGTCTGAATCTGCCTAGCACTCTTTACATTGCCTAAGCAGGTGTTTGCAACATGCACCAGGTTTTAAAGGAAGAAAAAGAAAGTTAAACCAGAAAATAGCAGCTCTGTGCACATTTGAGCACTCTGTTTGCATGGCGCACCCCCGGGCTTAAACAGAAAGGCAGTAGGAAGGTAATCAAGGAGAACTAGCATAGCTGGCAGGTGAAATGTATCAGAATCAGCCAATTACACAGGCAGCAGACCAGCCCAACCCAGAACACTACTATAAACTATGCAAACACCTTCCCCTCTGGTTTTTCCCATACTCTACATCACCGGTGTATACAAGTGGGGAAGTTTTAACAAACAAACCTACAAAATGAGAGGGGCTGCAGCAGGCAACATAGAACATGTGCAAGAGGCTGAAAGTGGTGAGGATGTGAATGCTGCCGATCAACCCACAGTGAGGAGATGGAGAAGAATGGACAGACCCAGGGTAACCTACCAGGGGCTACATGAGCTGGAGATAGTGGAGTGCTATAGGGTGGACAGGAACCTCCTACAGCAAATTGTTGGGCTGTGCCGGCCACGCCTGATGCCAAACTGACCGAGAGGAACCCATCCCAGTGGATACAAAGGTATGTGTAGGCCTAGGAATACTAGCTACAGGTATCTCCCAAAGCTCAACTGGGGATATCATGGTGGTCTCAAAGGCATCAGCACCCAGAGTATTCCACCACTTCCTGGATACCATGTTAGCACATGAAAGTTTGCATGTATATTTCCTCAACACCAGTGAGGTATTGGCCAGCAATATGCACCTCTTCCACCAAATAGCAGAATACCCTGAGGTAGTGGTTGCTATAGACTGCACGCACATATGCATTAAAGCACCACCTGGTGATCAGGGTAGGGCCTACATCAACCGCAGGGGAATACCCTCCATCAACTGCCAGGTTGTCTGTGATGCCCAGGGCATTATAATGAATATGTGTGCTGGCTGCCCTGGAAGCTATCACGATTCCCACATTTGGCATCGCAGCTGTACCAGAGATTTGCCAATGGGGACATCCCCTATGGTCACCTAGTGTGGGATGCTGGTTACACACTGGAACCGTGGCTGATGACACCCATCAGAAATGCACACACACCTGAACAAGAACGCTATAATGAGGCACATGCACAGACCAGATTTATAATAGAGCATGTGTTTGGGATGGTCAGGTCATGGTTCTGGTGTCTGGACACATCCGGTGGAGCCTTGCAGTACTCACCATCTACATGTACCCAAATTGTTATGGTATGTGCCATGCTACACAATATGATCCTGACAAAACAGCTGCAGCAGGAACAGCACGGGGCAGGGCCACACAGCCCCCCATCAATGTCAAGGCCTGCACAGGCACAGAGTGACTCAGAGGAGGAACAACCTGAGCCTGCCCCAGTAGGCAGATGGAGGCATGCCCAGTATGCCAAGGCTGCAGCAAAGAGACAATGCATAGCACATACACTGACACAGTAGGGACCCAGGGAATGACACCTCTCTCTGACTTGTGCATACAGTAAAAGGGATGCCAAACACAACACTACCTGTGCTCAACCATGTATAGGGAGTGTACTATGTGCATCCGACATAGGCAGGCCTCCAGCACCATCCTCAAGTCTGGCACACCCACAAGGTAAGTCAATCAACCTACCAATTGCCAAATGAAGTAGAATGTGTCATTACCTGTATCTATGGTATGGATGTGAGCATGCAAGGGAATTGGGTGGCTGAATGTTATGGCAGCAGAAAGTAGACATCCATAATGAACCATGGCATCTGTAACACATACTGGAGTCACCATAGTAGCCAGTACTACACAGGGTGACAAAACCCACTGCAGGAAATGTGGTGGACGGCATGTGTGTCCATATGACTTACACATGCCAGTCAGGGAGGTTCACATACCCAACAACAGTCTCAGACAACAGGACAGGTGCAGACAAAGCCAAACAAAGCCTGTGCTATGGCCTCTGAATGATGGCTATAGGTAAACCCCCCCAGGCCTACACAGACAGACTACAGCAGGTCAGGGAATGGGATGTTAGTTCTGAAGAGTAGGAAGTCAGACACTAATATGTAGGGCAACCAAAGCTAAGATCTCTAGTACACCGGTATGCCTCTAGACAGCATGATAGGTAAGAATACAGAATGAAATGGAGTACCTGACATACCAGTACAGTCATAGCAAATGTGTACAAGTGTCAGGTGTGCCCCCCCATCCTACGTAGTAATGTAGTAACAGTCAGGTGTGCCCCCCAATCCTGTGTAGAAATGTAGAAATAGTCAGGTGTGTCCCCCATCCTTCGCAGAAATGTAGTAACAATCAGGTGTGCCCCCCCAATCCTGTGTAGAAATGTAGAAATAGTCAGGTGTGCCCCTCCCCCATTCAATGCAGAAATGTAGTAACAGTCAATGCCAAACGATCAACGGATACCCTGCAGAAACAGCATGCTACCTGTAGGTGTACAACACAAAGGTCAGCACTACAGTACAAACTACCTGGACTTGATCCACACATTTAATACAGACAGGCATACTGGTCATGCTCACACACTTAGAGAAATGAAGGCAATGTCAGTCAACAACATACTGAAAGGTCATACTGGGCATGCTCACACACTTAAACACATGAAGGCCAAGTCTGCAAACACCAGTGGACCAGTCATATCTGGCAGTCACAGATGTTAGTGCAGACACTCTTCAGTATGCACCACTCATGCCTTGCTCACACGGTGGATAGGAATACAGACATATATGTAAGGACAACACACTATAATAAGCCAAAGGTAGACGTACATAGATGTGTAGAAGAGGGTGACTGTGACAATGAGTCATCCAGGCCTGTCCCACCCAGCACACAATCAAAGGTCCCCAACCACATGAGGTTCAGATATCACTCACTGCAGATACTAGCCACCAGTATCTGTCAGCATTACAGACTATGTGGTGCACATGCTAGCTGTGCAACATGACTGTACAAGGAAGTAGTCATCTAGCAGCTGTATACATATACCTGTGAAATATGACCCTGTGTGTGCCCGCATGTGGCGTGTCAACCTCTAGATGACACATGCGGGCACACACAGGGTGTGTGTGCCCGCATGTGGCGTGTCAACCTCTAGATGAATGGATTATGGCCCATGCACACACACTGCCCTCCCCATAACCCTACTTGACAAGCCTGCTGAGGTCATCCACTGTGAAATACACCTTTGGGAGAGTTGTAGCCCAGTAATCTCCGTGGTGCATCCCATAACTGCGTATTGCTGTAGTGTGATAAACTAATTAGGTAGGAGTTCCAGTCCCAGACATGGCAATTGTGTGTGTGTGTGTGTGTGTGTGTGTGTGTGTGTGTGTGTGTGTGTGTGTGTGTGTGTGTGTGTGTGTGTGTGTGTTTGTTAGTGTGTATGTGTGTGTGTGTGTGTGTGTGTGTGTGTGTGTGTGTGTGTGTGTGTGTGTTTCTCTGTCTGTGTAGAGAGCAATGCTTTTTAGGGTGGTCACACTCCCTACAATTAAAATGCGCTACTTTGGTAAGACTGCTGATGTCATCTACCTGGAAATACATCTCTGGGAAGATGTAGCCTAGTAATCTCCATAGCACATGCCATAACAGTGTACTGCTGTAGTGTGATAGAATAATTAAGTAGGAGTTCTAATCCCTGGCTTGGCAAGTGTGTGTGTGCGTGTGTGTGCGTGCATGTGCGTGTGTGTGCATGTGTGTGTGCGTGTGTGTGCGTGTGCGTGCGTGCGTTTGTGCGTGTGTGTGCGTGTGTGTGTGCGTGTGTGTGTGTGTGTGTGTGTGTGTGTGTGTGTGTGTGTGTGTGTGTGTGTGTCTGTGTAAAGAGCAATGCTTTTTAGGGTAGTCACACTCCCTACATTTCAAATGCTCTACTTTGGCATGGCTACTGATGTCATCCACCTAGAAATACACCTCTGGGAAGGTTGTAGCCCAGTAATCTCTGTAGCTCATCCTATAACTGCCTACTGCTGTAGTGTGATAAATTAGTTAAGATAGGAGTTCTAATCCCAGACTTGGCAAGTGTGTGTGTGTCTGTGTGTGTGTTTGTGTGTGCATCTGTCTGACGCTGTCTGTGTAGAGAGCAATGCTTTTTAGGGTAGTCACACTCTCTACACTTCAAATGCTCTACTTTGGCAAGGCTGCTGATGTCATCCACCTAGAAATACAGCTCTGGGAAGGTTGTAGCCCAGTAATCTCCATAACGCATCCTATAACTGTGTACTGTGGTAGTATGATAAATTAGTTATGTAGGAGTTCTAATCCCAGACATGGCAAGTTTGGGTAGAGAGCAATACTTTTTTAGGGTAGTTACACTCCCTACAATTCAAATGCTCTACTTTGGCTAGACTGCTCATGTCATCCACCTAGAAATACAGCTCTGGGCAGGTTGTAGCCCAGTAATCTCCATAACGCATCCTATAACTATGTACTCTGGTAGTATGATAAATTAGTTATGTAGGAATTCAATCCCAGACTTGGCAAGTGTATTTCTGTGTGTCTGTCTGACTCTGTCTGTGTAGAGTGCAATGCTTTTTATGGTAGTCACACTCCCTACAATTCAAATGCTCTACTTTGGTAAGGCTGCTGATGTCATCCACCTAGAAATACACCTCTGGGAAGGATGTAGCCTAGTAATCTCTGTAGCGCATGCCATAACTGCGTATTGCTGTAGTGTGATATAAACTCTGGTAGGGTTCTATTCCCACTCATGGCAGTTCTGAATGTTTTGTGTGTGTTTCAATGTTTGTGTAGGGAGCAATGCATTTTAGGCTAGTCATACTCAGTACATTTCAAATGCCCTACTTTAGCAATCCTGCTGATGTCATTTGCTGTGAAATACACCTTTGGGGAAGGAGTTCTCCAGTAATCCCTGTGGTGCATCCTATAACAGCTTCATGCTGTAGTGTGATTTAGACTTCTGTTAGGGGTTCTATAGCCACACATGTTGGTTGTGGATGTTTTGTGTGTGTTTCGATGTCTGTGTATGGAGCAATGCATTTTAGCCTAGCCACACTCACTACAATTCAAATGCCCTACTTTGGCAATCCTACTGATGTCATCCAATGTGAAATACACCTTTGGGGAAGGAGTACTCCAGGAATCTCTGTGGCACGTACTATAACTGCGTAGTGCTGTAGTGTAATAAACTAGTTAGGTAGGAGTTCTAATCCCAGACATGACAGGTGTGTGTGTGTGTGTGTGTGTGTGTGTGTGTGTGTGTGTGTGTGTGTGTGTGTGTGTGTGTGTGTTTGTAACTCATATCCTGTGTGAAAGTGGCTGTGAGTGTGTAACAACTGGGCCCAATGTGGAGCGGGTTTTACAAATTTCTTATATGGTGGCCCTAGTATATATCACAATGCCCACCATACAGGGATAACAGATGTGAAATAGCTGAGAGGCTGGGGTGCAAATCCATACCCATACATGTGACATCAAGGCCAGGTAAACAAAATTAGCAACCCGATATTGCTCAGAGAACACTCTGAACCCATGTCTCATACACACACACGCACACACACTTGCCTAGGTAACAGCTGCTATGTTGGTAGTACACTGCATATTGTCCACTGTTATTTACTATGGAGTGATTGCAGTGGCCTACAGAGGGCATGGCACCCTGTCCATCTGTCCAATAGGCACGTACATGCAGACAGTGCACATTCCCCATGTTCCCCACTGAACACCTGTGGTGCCATCAAATGTGACCCACAAAGGACATACCATGCCTGAAAACATGCCCTGTATGGACCGATGCCACTGACGCCAGAGAATGCTGTTAGCATGCTATCAATGTAGGTGCAGTGTAAACCTGCTGTCCATTACCAGTTCCTGCCACATGAGGTCAGGACTGGCACATCTGATGATAATCTGTGTACACAACATGGGCCAGACACCCCAGGTACAGTTCCACATGTCACTGTACATGCATGTGGGAGGTGTGCACATCACAGGCACCATCCATGTCATGGACTAAGGAGCAAATACAAGGCAAGCAATGCACAGCATTGGCCACACACAATAGTCACCCAGGTGACTGCATGGTGAGTACAATACCCACCTGTGTGGGCAAATCCAGAAACTACACTCCTGAGCCAAAATGCAGACCATTGTCATGTTGCCTGATGCAAAGTTATACCCATCACCTAGCCTTGTATAGCCATCTGGCACAGTCGACCACCATACACCTGTGAAGCAATGCACCCATACATGTCAGTACTGGCACCGTGTGTGTGTGTGTGTGTGTGTGTGTGTGTGTGTGTGTGTGTGTGTGTGTGTGTGTGTGTTGTGTGATGCGTATTATCACATTCACACTCACTATAACCCCCACTGGCATACTGAAGCATCCTGTCTGATGTCAGCCACCTCCCCATACCCTTTGCCCATATAACCTCCGTATGACCCCTGTGGTGCATGTGATACCTGCACAGTAATGTGTTGTGGCATTCTCACTAGTGATGAGTTGTAATCCTGGCCCTGCCAAGTGTGTCAATGTGTGTGCTTCCCTGTGAGAGTGCGGCTGTGTTGACATTGGCACCTGTTCATGTGGACAGGCACGTGTACTACACCTACCGTATAGCTACCATATCCCTGATGTCACTCACCATAACATATACATTCTGAGGGTTCCTCAATATGTAACCTATGTTGCGCATCCAATAACTGCATAGAAATGTGATAGTACTACATAGTCGTCAGGGGTTTGATACACTGTGCTGGTAGGTGTGTGACACAAACATGCTTAGGTCTTACTCTCCCACCCCTCCTTGAATTGTCTTTGCCTCTGTCTGCCTCTCACACTCCCTCTCTGGTGGATGTGGAGACCTACACCTGGTTTGCTTAGGCAGCAGCATGTGTATTTTAAGTGATGCTCATGATCAGCTGATTGCCTGTGCATGAATTGCAGCCCTCCTCTAGCTGATTGCATGTGGAACAGCTGTGGTAACATTCCCATAGCTAATTGAATGGAAACACACTCCAATATCTAGGAACATCATGTTGGTGTTGGGCCTTTTCATTCACTGTGAGCAGGAACTCAATCTGTTGTTTGGCAAACAGCATCTCAGATGGATTGGGGATGTACTTCTAACAACATACACTGTGGAAAGAGGACAACAAACAGGAGGGGGATGTGCCTGACCTAACTACAGACTGTAAGTGCTGCTATACTGCATTTGGAGTAATGTTGGTTTAATAGGGTGTGTGTGGATATGGCTGTCCTACATATTTTAATACCTGCCATGTCAGTGCTATGTTTATGAGGAATGCCCATCTGTAGGGTCATCTACAGACTGGGCAGTGGGTGGCTCCTTTGGTTTCATGTGTTACCCACAGAGCATGCATCTGTGAACTGCAGAAGGTAGTGTGAGGACTGCAGTCTGTAGATGGTGAAAGTTGTGACAGTTACTGACTTCATATCCCTCATAGGGCATATGTTGCAACAAACCCTGTTACAACAGTAAATGTATGAGGTTATCACAGCAACATGTCAATATTATCCCTGTGAATGTGCTTCCAGCCACAACTCTGTCAACCTTTGTACATATGTCATGCATTTAGAGGAGCATATGTGCTGTACACCATAATTAGTGACATCATATCTGATAACAAGCCAGTGAGATATCAGACTGCTACACATGTTATGTACAGTAGGGGTTATATTTGATGACATAACCTGGACATTCTGTGGTTGTGTGTACAGTACTGAGGTCTGTGTACTTATGGTGAATGTTGACAGTGTGTGTATTGTTAATATGTACTTTGGCCTGTGTACAGACTGTGGAAGATGTCAATGTTCTTGGTCCCGACCTACCTGATGTTACATGCTGCTCCATTGTATGTTACCATATCGGCTTACATGTTTGTAGGGCCATACACACACATGTCCCATACCACAGACAGGCATCGGACCACACCGTGTAGAGGCCCAGGATATGTAGGGTTAGTGTGTGAGTGGCACATATGAGGATGGTGTTGAACAGATAGTCCATGTACTGCAATATTATGCTAGCTTACTATACGTGGCTGTGGCTGTGTTCACATTGGTTGTGGTTATGCACTTTCACACAGGTGTATCTTACCCTGTGCTGTGACATGCCTATAGAGCCTGCTATATATGCAGGTACATGTGCTTTCCCCCATAGGAAATGTAGACCAGTGTTAAGCCAGTCTGCCTGTAGCCTGCACAGTGCTTTGTTACATGCCTAGCAGCTTAGTGTACTTACCCAGTGAGATGTCATGTCCAGATACTTGCCAGATGTACTTCTGCCGGGCCTCCCTTAACAGTCATGTTTGCCAGACAGAACAGTGGGATGCTGTACAGATGTATGTCAATATCTAGCGGGTAGTATGTGGCCATGGCACCTCTGTACCAGCGGTTATTATGTGTCAAGACAGACAGGGGTGTGTGAATGCATAACCTATGGGGGCAAATGTATACCAGTTGCTGCATGTTATACCCATCTACATGGCTGTTAACATCCACATTGTCAGGCTTGGTCCACATGTTTTGTACTAAGGGGTTCTGTGTATACCTCTGGACTGTCCAGAGTGGGTCAGAATGTCCACATATATTGGCCAATATCTCTGCTGTAGTCCACAGGAGCATTATGTGCTAGCAGCGGTACTGTACTATGATTTTATTTTTTTTATTTTACATTTGTTAACCGGGCTAGTCCAACTGGATATATTTCCATTTTCAGTAGAGGCCCAGGGAGAAAAGCCCCAGTAGTAACAAATAGAAATTGAAATTCAAAATTAAAAATCAATGTTATGACATAGTAAATGAAAGGATTTCAATAAAAAAAGAATACAAAAAATACAAACAGTCACCAAGGCCATTGACGAGGGGAAGGTGGTCCACACAGCCTACCTGGACCTCGCAAAAGCCTTCGATACAATACCCCACTCGGGCATTATAGATAAGCTCACCAGCTTAAATATAAACCCCTATGTCACTAGATGGATTGCAAACTGGCTCAAGGACAGAACCCACATGGTTAGAATTGCTGGAGCCATGTCAGACTCCAAACCAGTTACAAGTGGTGTCCCACAAGGCTCAGTCCTGGGACCTCTCTTGTTCGGTATACATTTCTCGGAGGTACAGGCCAACACGGAAGGACTGTGGCTGACCAAGTTCGCAGATGACTGCAAACTGGGCGCCATAATCGACTCTCCAGCCGACACAAGCATCCTCCAAAAGGGCCTCATAGAAACAGACAACTGGTGCCAGAGCCATGGCCTCAAGCTAAATGCCAAAAAGTGTATAATCATCCCCTTTGGCAAAAAGTGCCCACAAATTACCACATAGGTGGTAATTTGTGGGCACTTTGTTTTTGCCAAAGGGGATGATTGGCAAAAACAAAGTGCCCACAAATTGCCACATAGGTGGTAATCCATTAAGTACAGAAGAAGTAATTAGGGACCTGGGGACCCAAGTTAATAGTAATCTCTTATTTGACAACCACGTGGCCAAAGTGGTTAGAAAAACATTTTATATAGCCCACCTAATCATGAAGGGATTCACATCTAGATCAGGGGAGGTCATTGTGCCTCTTTACTCATCCCTCATCAGGCCCATAATTGAGTACAATGCCCCTTTTGGGATGTACCTTACCAGACACCTGCAGCAACTGGAAAGACCCCAAAAGTACCTCACCAAGAGGATCGAAGGGCTCAAACAGATGCCATATGCTGCCCGGTTAAAGAAACTCCAGCTCTACTCAGTGGCATACCGCCTGTTCAGAGGCGATCTGTGCCTGATACGCACAGCCATGTCCAACCCGGAATTAATGGACATGCTGCACCTCAGAAAATCCAATTCCATCGAGCTACGCTCGAGAGACTTGAACCTCAGCACTGAAATAAATAGGACATGCTGGAGGGACAGATTCACAACCCAGAGGCTCCCTTCACTCTGGAATAAAATCCCAGTCCAGGTTAGGCAGAGTCCCTCATTGACTCTCTTCAAGAGGAATCTTGATGAGTGGATGGGAGATCGTAGGTTTACCCCGGGTATCACTTCTGTGTCACTGTTAGACAGAGGCACAGTATACTAACCTCGAAAAAGGGCATAGCAAAATAAATTTAAAATGGGTGGCGAAAGCCAAACACATTCTGGCTAGGCTTATAAATGCCCTAGGGCAGATAGCCTAGTATGAACCTATGAACCTATGAACAAGAAGTAATAATAAAATAAAGTAGGTATTCACACTAGTAAAAGTGACAAAAAGTATAGGATAAATTATCATACAGTATGATTCATGAGGAGTTTCAGAACATCAAACAGGATAGATTGCACCAGTATGTTGAATTGTGTTCACCAGTTACAGTCCTGCTTCCAAGGAGTGTGCATTAAAGTTTTGGTAAATTTACTAGGAGGAGGAAATATTAGTAGTGAAAGCAGAAGGTTAGTCAGGGTTGCTGCAGGGGCATAACCAGTGTGTTTTGACGTGTATTTTGAGGTTTTGTTTAAAGAGAGGCAAGGAAGAAAGTAAAGTTAGTTCATTAGGCAGAAGGTTCCAGTTTTTTCCCACTGTGTTGGAAAACTCCAGCCATGTTGTTAGACTTGCTTATGCTAGCAAGAAGTTTGCTAGAAGAGCGTAGGGAATTTAAATTTTTGTAGGGGATTATGAGATTGGAGAGTATAGGAGTACTGTTAGGTTGATAAAATATCTTGTAGGCAGTGGTGAGTTGGGAGACTTTCAGATGGTTTTGAAGTTCAAGCCAGCCTAGCTGCATTAGATTCAGACAGTGGTGAGTTTTAAAGGGATTGCCAGTGGCAAATCTGGCGATGTTGTCATAGGAATTAGTTTGATAAGATTATTTTTCTTTAGGTTAGTATATATGGGTGAGGCGTACAGAAGAGTTGAGATTAAATAGGAGTGTGCAATCTTGGTTCTGGTTATTGGAGTTAGGAAAGGTTTGATTCTATATAAGGAGCCTATTTTTCTGTTGACAGTTTTTATGGTATTATTTATGTGGCTGTCAAATGTAAAGTTATTGTCAATAGTAATTCCTAACAATTTAGTGGTAGAGTCGGGGAATATAATCGTGCCATTATTGGAAATGACAGAAAAATCTATGGGGGAGGACTTACTTGTGGGTGTAAAGAGAAGGAGCTTAGTTTTTTTAGCATTGAGAAAGAGGCAACATTTTGTGAGCCATGTTTCAACTATGTTAAATACATTCTGAGTTAGAGAATGTAGTTCTGATAGGGAGTTTGCTGAGCATACTAGTGTAGAATCATCTGCATACTGAATGCAGGTGGCTTGTGGAATTGCTACATGGATGTCATTGATAAATAGTGAAAAAAGAAGTGGACCTAGAATAGAGCCCTGAGGGACTCCGATGGTGACTGGCAGAAGGGATGATATATTATTTTCCCAGAGAACTGCCTGTTGCCTATTGATAAGGTAGGACCTGAACCATTTAACCGCCAGATAATGTTGATAAGAAGGGCATGGTTTACCATGTCAAAAGCTTTTGAGAGGTCAGTAAAGAGTGCAGATGAGAGGTTGTTTTTATTGCGATTTCTATTGATGGCATCTGTAAAGGATAATAGAACAGTTGTGATGCTACGTGATGGCCTAAAGCCATGCTGGCAGTTTGCTGTTATGTTATGTTGAGATAAATGGTTTAATAGTTGTTGGTGAATCCATTTTTCCATAATTTTTGCTAAGGGTGATAAAAGAGCTATTGGCTGGTAGTTAGAGTAATCATTTGCGTTACACCTTTGTGTAGGGGGATAATATGGGAGATTTTCCAGATGTTTGGAATGATTCCCTCCTTAATGGTTCTGTTTATGAGGATGGATATAGGGTAGGAAATTGCTTTGGCTGCTTTTTGCAGGTATTCAGATGGTAGCTGGTCAGCAGAAGGAGTACAAGGCTTAAGTTTTTGAATGAATTTGTAGATGGGAGTGGTAGAGAAGGGTTGCAGATGGAATGTTGGTAGAGTGCCAGGTACGGTGGTGGGAAGGCTTGAGTTGTCTGGGATTAGTTGACTGGCTAGTGGTTGTATGGTCTCTGTGAAGAAGGTTTTGAAGGCACTGGCAGTTTGATGGGGGGTATTTGGTTCGGCCTGAAGTGGGGTAGGTGTACGAGAGTGCCCTGGGAAAAGGAGTTTGTTGATACTAGATCAGAACTTCTGGGGATTGTTTTGGTGATTTTGCTGTAGTTTACAGTAGTAGTTATTTTTGTCTGTAAGTATTGCCTTTTTTGTACTATTTCTCAACTGCCTAAAAATTTGTTGATCAGAGATATTTTTGTTAGCTCTCCAATTAGCCCAAGACTTGTTCCAAAGTAAAATTTTTTGTCTGTTTTTTTAGAAAGCCAGGGGGCTGGTTTGGACTTCATTCTGATGGACTGTTTGGGTGCATGATAATCAAGGATAGATAAGAATTTAGAGTTTATATATTTAACAGCCTCTTCAAGTGGTAGATTTTTTAAAGGGTTCCAGTCACAGGCACTAAGTTCATTTTGGAATAATACTGGGTTAAAGTGTTTGTTGGTGCGTGCAATCCTATATGTGGGGGGTTTTGAGATATCATTTTTTTGCCTTAGGATGTAGGTCAAAGTATGATCACTTACATTGTCTAGCAGAGTTCCTACCTTGTAAGCTTGTTTCTGTCTATTTATAAGTATCCAGTCTAAGGTGCTCTCTTTTTTGTTTGGTTTATTGATTCTGGTTGTGGAGGTGATAGTTTGACTAAAGCCATGAAGGTTGATATGGGAGGAAGGATTATCAGTGTTGACAACTTTCCAGTCAGTATTAAAATCACCAAGTATTATTGTTTCTTGGGGGTAAGTTAAGGACACCCAGCTTAGAATATCCTCTATAGTACTGATATTATTACTGGGTGGTAGGTAGATACAGATGATATATAAAGATTTATTTTGGTTGATTTGAAATCTGGTGATAAGGACTTCTGCCTTACTATCCTGAGGTGGGTTGTATGGTAAAGTGCAGATGTGAAGTCCATCTTTGAATAGAACTGCTACTCCCCCACCCTTACATTTTATTCGGTCTTGTCTCAATATATTATATCCTTGGGGAATTAATTAATTGTCTTTGGTCCCTGGTTTTAACCACGTTTCTGTCAGGCAGAAGATGTCAAAGCAGTGAATATCTAGAAGGGCATGGAGACGGGCTACTTTGTTATTAATATTGCAGATATTCAGATGTCCTATTAGGAAAGAGTTAAGGAGTTTAGGGTGGGTTACTAGGGTAGCGGGATTGGTAGGGCCAGGGTTAGGGTGGATGTCACCGTCTTTTAAGGAGGGATTATTTAGTTTTATTGCAGAATTATTTATGAAGTTGGTTTGATATTTCACTTTCTTTACTGTGATTTTATTGTATTTAATGTGGGAGAGTCTATGGTATTCAGGTAGTAGACAGCTGGGAATGGAAGTGATATTAGTCTGACTCTTAGGGAGTATAGGAGTGTGTATTGCTCTTTGTTTTGGAGAGTAGTTAAAATGATAATAGTACAGTTTTTCAAAGGAGGTGAGGAGGTAGGCAGAGGTGAGGGCAGTTGAAAGTATAGCTATGAGTACTCATTTGGTTATATTAGTTTTTAATACTAAAGGCATTTTGTTGAGATTATGTATAAGAAGTTTAAGGAGTTGAGTCTGAAATTAAGGAAAAAGGAGGTATTGGATAAGGAGAGCGTAGAGAGAAAGGAACTAATACTTATTAGCTAAAAGAAAAGGGATATCATAAATTACTATAAGGAGTGGCTTATTGTAACTGATAGATAAAATGATGTATATATATATATGATGATATGATGTCCTTAGGATGTCTGTCAGTAGCCAATGGCGCACATGTGAAAAGCAGATGTGACCTCCCACACACACCATGTCAGTGAAGACAATCCCTATGACAGTAGCAATAGTCTACTACTATACCTGCTATACATACCTGACATCCCCTTGCACTATGAAGTTGGGACTATAGGGGCTGAGGTAGGGCTACACTCCATATTCAAGACATATGGAGAAAATATTTGTATCTATATTTATCCAGATATCTATATAGATATATACACATATACATAATGACATATATAGATGGGTATGTAGATGTACATAGATATACATATATACACCCAGATATATACATATACAGAACCATATATGTCTACACATATACAGATAATGATACATATGCACATATACGTATGGATATCTACATATATATTGACAGCAGTAGGTATATGATGTTTGCAGATGACATTGTGATATGTAGTGAGAGTAGGGACCAGGTTGCGGAGACCCTGGAGAGGTGGAGATATGCTTTAGAGAGGAGAGGAATGAAGGTCAGCAGGACTAAAATAGAATATATGTGTGTAAATGAGAGGGAGGGTAGAGGAATGGTGAGGATGCAGGGAGTAGAGTTGGTAAAGGTGGATGAGTTTAAGTACTTGGGATCAACAGTTCAAAGTAATGGTGAGTGTGGAAGAGAGGTGAAGAAGAGAGTACAGGCAGGGTGAAATGGGTGGAGAAGAGTGTCAGGAGTGATTTGTGACAGACGGGTACCAGTAAGAGTGAAAGGAAAGGTCTATAAGAGGGTAGTGAGACCAGCTATGTTATACAGATTGGAGACGGTGGCATTGACAAAAAGGCAGGAGTCAGAGCTGGATGTGGCAGAGTTAAAGATGTTAAGATTTGCACTGGGTGTGACTAGGATGGACAGGATTAGGAATCAGTATTTTAGAGGGTCAGCACAGGTTGGACAGTTTAGAGACAAAGCAAGAGAGGCGAGATTGTGTTGGTTTGGACATGTGCTGAGGAGGGATGCTGGGTATATTGGGAAAAGGATGTTAAGGGTGGAGCTGCCAGGTAAGAGGAAAAGAGGAACACCTAAGATAAGGTTTATGGATATGGTGAGAGAGGACATGCAGGCGGTTGGTATGAAAGAGCATGATGCAGAGGACAGGAAGAAATTGAAACCGAAGATCCGCTGTGGTGACCCCTAACGGGAACAGCTTGGGTTGGGAGGGTGGCCTAATGGTTAAAGTGCTTGCCTTACAAACACAAGGTACAGGGTTTGAATCTCACAGGGGATAATTGGCTAGGCTTAACATGTCTCAGAAGGGCAGTTAGCCTAATACTAATCTATGAACCTATGAACCTAAGAAGAAGAAGAAGTAGGTATATCAGAATAGATATGTATGCACATATAGTTATATACCAACATAACTAGGCATATCTGTACACAAAGGATGTGCATACATATATAGCTATATATACACATATCTATATATACATATATGTATATATATGTGTGCATATGAAGACAAGTACACATGGCCATATATATGTAGTACTATACAGATGTGTATACAGACATATGTATGAATATACATGTGTATGTTCATGTAGACATATATAGACCTATTATATCTATACGACCATATTCCTGTCATGAGTAAACGTCACGGTTGTGTACACCCCCCCACATGTATCTCACCATATGTATCTGCTATGTTTACATTATGATAAAACAACATATGTGATGCAACAGTCATATTAATAACAAGGACTGTACAATTTAGGAACTACACGCAAATGTTCAATACTACTCAATATGTGTATTGACAGCAGTATTGGTAAAACAAAAGCAGTCTTCACAGTGGTCATGGCATAGTGGTTAAGCGCTGTGACTTCAGTGTAAAGGGTTCTGGGTTCAAGACCTGCAAGAGCTGGTCATTTTGTTGCTGGGCAGAACAAGGGCTGTTGGATACAGAGTGGTTAAGGCAGTTTTGAGCAGCTTTAAGTGCGTTTGTACGGGTTTGCGTGAAGGTAAGTGGTGCAAACCTATGGGTAAATGTACGGGCACTTACACCATGTAGGCTTCACTTACCAGTGTGCAAATCAGCTTAGCTGTAATACTGCAGCAATGTTGATACTTACTAAGCATAGCTTAGCCCTGGTAACCAGGACACACAACCCAGTCTGATAACCTGTAATAAGTGTATATAATGCCATGTACAATACATGCACCTATGTGCTGTCATTACAGTAGCAAGGGGAGTGAGTGTCATGTGTGGGACACAGACATATATGAGGCCTGTACAGCACTGTTATCCATGTGAATGTGTTACATATAGGTGTAGTAGCCCAGGGCACATGCTGTCACACTGGCATGTAGTGTATCATGACAGTACTACTGTTGACAGTGCTATCCCAGGCAAGAGCAGAGTGCTTAATGTAGTACTGACAACAGGCACACCTGCGAGCATGGCTGGACACCGGGGCCTCCCTGTTCTATCCCTGGTGTGTGAGCTGTGTCACATTATATACCCCTTACTGGGTAATGATCCAACATGAGGAATGTAACTGTAGACTACCATCTGTACAGTACATGTTAGTGAGGGCATCCGACATGTAGTTATTGCATACAGATTGTTGTCGGACATCTGTCAATGCACTCATGCTACTGCATAGCTACTTGCCAAGCTGATGAATGTCAGTCCCTCTACAGATGTGCAGATGGCAGTTATCCAGCTGGGATATGTACAGGCAACCTCAGCTTGATTGACACTGACATGTCTGCCCAGCTGTGTAAGAAGTGGCACATATAGGAGATGTCACCCACATGACACAGGTACCTCCACTACACTAACACAAACAACAGAACATGCTTGGGTACAGGTCTCCATCACAGACACCAACCATGTGTTGTAATGGATGTTGCATACATGTCACCTTGACCACCTCAGTGGCCATGTGCAGGAGGCACCTGGAGGATTGGCTGATACATGTCATTCTCACCCTGAGGGTCATGACAGTAGTGCCTGTCAGTTGATTGCTCGCTGCCACCTGGCAGGTGGCAGGATAACACTGTACACACAACCCCTAGACAACCCATCTCCCCTTGGACAATGTCTAGGTACACAGCTATGACCACCTGCAGGGATGCACCCCTGTATTGACACATGTGTATGTGTGCATGACTCAGTATAGCAGTGTCTGTGTGTTAGCACACCTGTACATGGGAATTCCATGAGGGCCTTCACAACCAATGCAACACCCATTGCCATAGTATGTTGTGGCTGCTGCTGCTGTATGGGACATTGCATGTACCCTGTTAAGCTCGCCCCCATACTGGCTGCACAAGCCTTGCTTTACCAGCACAACAGTGATTTACAAATGGGGTGATAGGCATGGGATACCCATTGTGTTCTGGCATGTGTGTGTAGTTGTGCATGTCCTTATATCTGTAGGGTACAACATTCCAAGGCCACATACTCCTATTACAATACTTATTGCCACACAGTAGTACAGATAGTGTTGTTGCTGCCCATAGGTGAGGCATGACAATGCAACACCCTACTACGTGTGTGGCATGTGCATGAGATGCATATCCCTGTATTACCAATGTTGGAGTATACTATGGGTTGTATTGCAGTTGCGGCCAATGTGTGATAGTAGGTATGGTAGAGTGTCATCATGGGTTTCAGGGAGTACAATATCCAGTGGGGGTTGTGAGTGCCGTGTACACTGTAATTACACCAATGTACACCCGGTATATGTCCCATGTACCACGTTATGGTTACCACTGCCACCATCAATCATACAGATAACTGTTACGACAATCCAAGCCAGTTATGCACATGATGTGTGCAGCCTACCTGCAACACATTGTAGACACGGTCAAGTTAGTTAGCAGCAATAGACCCTGGTTTCTCAGATGTGTGTCTGGCTGTTATGTGTCTGTAAATGTGCATATGATGGTATGTCACACTACGTATTGTCCAAATACACCCATTACATCACCCATTAGCATACTGTACATGTCGGGGGATGTTCTGCATGTACCATGTAACCTGGAACACACCTCACCCTAAACGTTGTGCAGTGTGTGCAATGTAAGCCATACACATCAGTATCATGACATAGCTAGGTAGGGGTCTACTCCCAGTGTTGCCAAATAACAGTGTGCATGTATGTGGATGGGTCTACATTAGGTTGCAGGGTATACACACCTCAGCGGGCCACCTGTCCATGTGGCACAGGCAATAACCAGTTTAGTAACCTGTGAAATGTGTTAGACTGTATCCCAGATACTTTTACAACCATGGTGTCACCACAGTGACATACCCCATTGTGGAATATGACTGCAGACCATCCTCATGCTGACACATGTACATCTACAGCACAAATGAATAACATTACAGGGACTGCAATCAACCAGTGTTACTAAGAGCTATAATGCATCCTTGCTGGATGGCTACACTACCCGTCAAATATGCCTTACAGTCTAATCCCTACAACATGGTACACTGCAGTACTGTGGTACAGTGCGGTACAGTCACCGAGTGCATCAGAACCATATCAGCCTGTCCCTGCATTGATGGTATGGATGACAGGGATGTGGCACAGGTATCATCATATGCACAGGGTGTGATGTTGGTTTTCCAGAGGCCAAGGTTGGGCCATACATTTGACACCATGTGTGTGGGTGAGGGGTGTACTGTTGGGAGTTGGGTGAGGTGGTGTGGTGTGTAAAGGTATGGGGCTGCCCTAGGTGTGATTGCATAGTGAATGTGTATGCATGCACACAGTTCTGCCATGTGGCTGCCCTACACAGGTGCTTATGGACAGCTGCAGACCATACCTGGCAGGTTGTGCAGTTCACTGCCTCCAGCCACAGACACATGGACTGTGCCTGCCAGGGGTTCCACGGGCACATCCAGGTACAGGCCTCAATGTGCTACTCTCACCTGCTGATGACATTTGTCTGCTGGTACCAGGTCCCTCCTGGGACTGGCAGGAACATGTGCACATGGTCTGTTGTGGTGTGGTGTGGACAGCACACCCCCTGCACTGCCAGGGCTGCTACTGCCACTATGGGAGCCCCTTGGTGTCCTGGCATGTCCACTTTGACTACTAGCTGTTGGCGTTGCTGGCCTATGTCCACACGGCCATCGCCGCACTCCCACCACACGTTCAAGCACAGACAGACCACGGTCGATGAGGGCCATCATCTCACCAGACCATCTATCCATGCAGTCAGTTAATCCAGCCAGTTCACGGGCATTGTCATTTGAAGATGTGAGAGCAGCCCTCTGCAGCCTCAGGCCTTGTCTGTGGTAATGTTCTATACGTGCCTGCACCACCATGACAGCCTGAAACATGCTTCTGCTGGTAATAACTATGTCACCTCTGCCAGGGGCATGATGTCCAGTGGCCCTACCATGAGCACCCTGGGACATCTGCCTATGTGGTGGCCTGCCAGACATCCAGCTATGCCTGCTGCGACTGGACACAGTAGGCATAGTTACCACACTTTCCTGTGCACTGCAACCAAATGCCAGCTGTCCCTCCACTATAGCCACTGGTGATGGGGTGTGTATAGGCACTAAAACTGTGTGTGGGGGTGGGGTGGCTAAAAGGGGGATGTCAAATGTTGGTACAGTGTTGACCCCTGACAACAGCACCTGTGCCTCAACATTAATATCATCATCTTCGGTGTCTGTATGGACACCAACATCAGATTGCATGCAGGCCAGACCCTGACCCACCTCACCACCTGTGGGGGAAAACAATAAATGGACTTTAAAACCTGTACAGCATTGCCTAACAGTACACACACACACACACACACACACACACACACACACACACACACACACACACACACACACACACACATATCTCCGTAATATCTAACTGCCCATAGCTTTACAGACAGTCCCACATATATGTTCGTGTGTTACCCCATCCTGCATCACACCTGTTAACATACACACATTGATACCACTCATTAACATCTCAGTCCTCTAAATGCCCACACAAACAGCCACAACACAAGGCCTGTTACTACTTTACCTGCCTGACCTGTGTGTAGTGGTTTTACATGGCCTCACTGCTGTCATTCTGTATGCACCCTCTTTATGTCCAGACATGATGTGCATGGCCCCTATATGTGTGGGCTAGTATGCTGTATCCATAATATCTCTCACTGGTTTGTCATGTGTATGTAATGCTCAGTACATGCCAGATAAGCTGCTCCTTCAGCCTATCATGTGACAACTATTATATTTGGATACACTCCCTGGTGTTGATTAGTACTTCCCCAATGCATCTGTAGAACTGCATACGTGGGTTGTAGGTGACCTCTCTGCTGACTGCAATATTAAGGATGCACCTGATGTCTACCTTCTCTCTGGATGCCTGTTCCATGCTACAGACCATATTATACTATTTGCTGTCCTGTGATTACACACATGACAGGTATTCCTGGTGTGTAATGTGGCAGTCCATGTCCATAAACTTTACTGTCCCAAAGGGAGGTACAGCTGTATGAACACCCCACAATCACACATGTGCATACATGGCCACCCACACAAACACACACATGCACACACACATCCTACATGCATCTACCTCCCACAACTTCACCAGAGTGACCCTGCAGGCAAACTAACTAACCACCAGGATGCACACACACACACACACACACACACACACACACACACACACACACACACAGGTGAGGTTGTACAATGATAGTACGCACAGTCCTCTTATTACCCATCTGCCAACATGCAGAACATATGGTACAGAATAGCATGCAGTTCAGCTATAGTCAATCCATGCTAGCAACAGTATACATGTGTGTGATGCATGTGCAGTGTCACTAGGGGATGCCCCTTCCCCTGGATACCACTGCACCCATGTACACAGTATTGTAGTGCACCTACTCTGCACCCTGCCATGTACTGTGCACCACAACTCACAGGTGTACAACCCATTGTGGAATGTGTCAGTTACGTCAGCTTTACTTCTCACAGCCCCTATGTTTATCAGCAACACAGACCTGAGATGATGTGTGGACAGTTGGCATTGGTGAATGCCTGATGTCTGATTTACAGCTGTCAGCATCAACAGACCATGTATGACCACTGCAATACTCTTACACTGACAACCATCAGAGCATACCATGGCTATGGGGGGTGTACACACCTTTATTAATTAGACACACACATCCTTGATCTGCCATGGGACCACATCACTGCATATCTTAGCAGCACACGAGCCCCGATATGTGACATATGTCCTGTACTTTCACATGCAGTGTCTACAGGTTGTATAAGGTATGCAGCTGCTAACCGCAATGCATACACACCATGTGGGCATATGTGTGCACACCCTTATCATGACGGTTTATTGCACCTCTTGTGTGTACTACAGCAGTCACTACTCCTGGCAGGGGTATACTAGCATGGGTCATCTGCATTTGCCAGTGTATGTTCAGTCTGCCCTACACATGCCCCCTTATTCTGCATGATTGCAAGGTCTACTCATGCACATCCCATGGTGTTCACACACTGCTATCACTATTGCTGTGTGGGTAGCGTTACGGCTGCCACAGGTCTTGAACCTGACTATGTGTAGATAGAGCCATTCCTAGCATCCTTAGGATCCCTGCTGCAGTGCACTGGTGTGTCATGCTGAACCCCCCCCGTCTTCAGCTTTTATGCAGATGCGTGACAAGTACGCTCTACACATGTGTATCACTTTGGAGTATTCCATACACTGAACACCACATGTTGCAGCCTAGACCTAGCTGATAATGTGGACTACTGTAATGCCTTATACCATAGTGTATCTCTGCAGCAGTTGCCATTGTCCTACAGGTATATACACTGGTGTTACACTGTATATGGGTGTTGTTCCAAACATGTCCTTACTGTAGGCCATGTCTATCACCAGTATGTTACTCCCTGTGGACACATTCCACAATGACAAGATGTTAGTTATCATGCAGGTGTCTGACAAACCCTTCCACTATCCCATCATGGTCACCCCTGTGAGACTGTGCATTTCACAGCAACAATACGTGCACATATACAGCATGCATTCAGGGTAGGTGTGTTAGATGTGTGCATGGAATATACCATCACCATTCCATGCCCGGTGTCTTGGCAAGCATCTACATAAAACATACTCACCAGCTACAGGCTGCTGCCTTGGTGGTATCCTGGAGGGACCTACATAAGAGGGTTAGAGATGCAATGTCAGTGGCCACACCTGTGGTAGTGCTACAGGGTGGGTGCAGTATTACAATACATCAATGGTACATTCCCACAATACTACCACATCTGGACATGTTTATCACTACAATGCAGCAACACAATATATCTCTGACATGTCAGATCTGCATGATCTACCTGTACTAATGTGGATGTATACACAACAGTGGTTACTGATGTGCCCTGTGTCCTTACCTACACACTCCTCGGCCAGTGTGTGGGTGACACCCACCTCCACAAAGGAGTCCAGTGGTTGACGGATGTCCGGACGCACAGGTGCCACAAGGCTGGCTAGGAGCTCCTCCACACGTGGCAGGGGTTGACGGATGGCAGGCCCCTCCCCCGTGGTGAGATGATCTCCCCAGACTGCAGCAGCATGCTGACGGGCATTGTGAAGCAGGTCAGTACAATGATGCCAGACCTGCTAATAACTGTGGTTGTGCAGTCTGATATCATTGACCCTGTGGACTAGGTCATTCCACAGGGTGGTCCGCTCCTGCTGCTCATGTGCAGCCCTGCCAAACAGCAGTGGATAGTGCTGGATCAAGTGTGATATCAATATTTCATTTTCTGCATGGGAATAGGTGGGCAACCGTGCATGTGTTATCTTGGCTGAAAGACATAAAAATGGAAACGGGTCTGAGCAACTCATACAGCAAGGTTACCATAGTTCATAATACACATCTCTGTCACCCCCCCACCATATCTGCTTCAACAAACTGTACATACAACTCATTAGGTATGGCTACATCGTACCTACTGATTGGATAGATATTGTATTGTACCACACTTTCTGCTATGTGATTGTAGCCATGTCCCCTGTGTGGACACTATCATTGCTGGCCTGTTACAGACTATTCACCGGCATGCCATTGTCAGGGCCACTTTGGTTCCATATATGCCAGTAGTATGGCTGCTCTGAGATTGCTGCACATCTGACATTCTGTGTTATTGGAGATATATATGCATGCTGTTGGACATGTACCAAGATTGTGTAGACTATTACTACATGTTCTATAACAGTGACACAATAACATGCATATGTTCTATTGGCCAGAAGATCCACCTCTCCAAACCCATCTGCCCATGATACCTGGCCACATCACATGTGTGTCCCAACCTAGGGCTTCCTCATGTACTGTTCCAGCAATACCATCAGGTGGAACCACCCAGGGGATGTTGTACCCCCCCTCAGGGCACACACAGACATGTTCCTGTCCCCTGAGATCAGGTCTAGGGTCTGTTCCATATTGGGCTCCACAGACATATCTGGGATGTGCTACATAAGTCTGAGGCAACCAGTACACATTCACAGGGCCAACATGCTTCTCCTGCTCAGCCTCCAGACCAGGAGCCTTCAGAACATGGACTGCTGTTGTGAGTAGCAGTGGGTGGGAGGCTTGGTCCCATTGTGCCCATATTGGGGCCCATGGGGCATCCACATCATAGACCACACACACCATCCACGGTGTTTACCCACCACATGTGTCACATACCACCCCTGTAGACTGTCCTTTATATCTATCAATCCTGACCACCTCCACGTGTGTACCTTGCCATACTTCCCCATATTCAAATTGCATACTTCACAGACGGGGGCAATGTGGTCCCAACAAGGGACTGACATGTGACATACCCATCCATGTTGCAGACACTGCCAGCTGTAGATATCTGTGTGTATTGCTATATGTGCTGGTGCCTCACACATAGCATGCATCACTGTGGTAGCAATATAGGGGACATGTCTTTACATACATATATGTTTGTGTGTGTGTTTATATATATGTAGACATGTGCATATAGGTATATATCTATATATGTGATGTATACATGTGCACATATATATGTCTACACATGGGTATATGTATATTTCAGGACATGCATGCTGATATACATATACATCTTTATATATTATATACGTGACACATGTACACATATGCATACCTGTATGTGGGGTACATTCAGACATCAGCTCCACAATATCACAACACTGTCCTGCACAGCTGCACTGTTCTGCCTTGCTACAACACAGACAGGTGCCACATATGGACACGGCTTGACATCAGGGGGTATATGTAGGACTCGAATGCAGGTAACCCTATTACACACCTATGACATTCTTGCATGCTACATTACAGATTAACCTGAGTATCCTGCCAGTGGTGGGCCATGTCTCCCACATGTCCATCATAATGGCATTACTTCCACCACCAGCTATTGGCCACGTAATATACATACTTCCCATTACACAACACACACTATGATGGCTTACATCTTGTCTGTCAGTGCTGACCTGCACAGTTGATGGCTATAACCCACTACCCACAGAGACAGACACTATTGTTCATAGCAGTTGTTCAGTTGAATATCATCACAACAACACTTGATGGCACATAGAAATCATTCCACATCATCTATCCCATTATTATGGACTATGTACTACATTCTATTACATGTATGTATACTTCACCTACCTGTTGTGGGAATGATGTCTTGTTGAATGACAGCTGGCTAAATGCCTTTGACTTAGGCTTTTATTGCGAAGAGATTTGTCTTTCTTTTTTTTTTTTCTCACTCTCTCTCTCTCCCTTTCTCTCTCTCTCTCTCTCTCTCTCTCTCCATCTCTCTCCAGTAAATGGATTGAGCTGTTTTGAATAGATTGCAGCCTAGCTTTAGTAGGTGATGCGCATGATCAGGTGATGGCCTCTGCACCAGTCAGTGTCCTCCACTTGCTAACTGCACGCAGCTTGCTGTGTAGTACTTCCAATTACCACTGTCATGGCAACCACCTACTATAAATCCCTACATCATGTGGGTGTGGTCTCTTTACCTTTCCTGTGTGATGTACATCCTTCCTGTTTGTGGGCATTAGTGTTACAGACAGCAGGTAGCAATACCTCTTACAGGAGAACCGGCACACTCGGGCCAGCTCCATATTTGTAGGAGGTTCCAGAACCATAGACAGAGTGTGAGTAGAGTTGTGTTATTGCTTTTTATAGTACTGGTGTAACAGGGTGTATGTGCACATACTAGTTTACCTTGGTATGCAGTCTGTCTGCATAGCTCTCAACTGTGGGCCTATCCTCTTGGTGGCCAGAGGTGTGCCTAACATGTTTTGCCTGTCCACCACACAGGTCCTGTGTCAGATATTTCACTGGCAGTGTGTGTGTTGATTGCTGTCAGTACATGGCTACATCCATTTCTGTTTCTAACCTCAATTCCCTGGCTAAGGGTATGTTTCAGACTATCTTGTAACACCAGTGACTTGCTTAGTGTATGGCAACAGTTTTCCAGCCTCTGTCCTCCACCTACATACCAAGCTTTGCACATATGACATGCTGTCAGGGGCTGTTCTGTAGTGGGCTGTGAGTATATTACTCTGCCATTGCTGCCATCAGTCCAGTGCTATTGTATCCCCCACACATACGGTGGGGCTGGGGCCATATATGTGTTGGCTTCACCTACACAATACATGTGTAGCCTTATGCACTCCAGAGGCCAGTGTATGTAACAGTGGTATATGGCCCTATATTATTGAGTCTGGGGGGGGGGGATGCACCATAAATAATATAGGCTGTTACAAAATGTGAGGGTATCAGAGGTGAGCTGCCTTAAGGTATCTGGATGTACAGTACCATACAATTCACCTATATTTACATGACTTACATAAATTGGGATAATGCAGGCCTACTGCCTCCTACCATACAGACTGTTCTGTTTGTCAGTGTGCTTGTGATGGTGTCAGTTATGCCTTGTTATGTAACAGTTACATCCCATTTGGTCAACTGAAGTCTTTACCACCTAGTGATTTTGTACAGAATGTAGATAGAGGCTGCTGGACTATACACCTGCATTATCTACTGTTGATTGTTTGGTATCCTGTGGCACAGTCTGTCTTTACCATTGCACAATTTGAAGGGCTTGGCCTGGACAGCAACAGTTGTGAACCTTCCCACACTACTGTATTAGTATAACTGTTTCACATTTGCATTACTCTGTTTACATGGATGTCAATGTCTGAACAGCTATATGACATGGCATATAAAACTGTAATAGCACACAAATAAAGGTTTTCCATTTCTGCAAACCTGTGTGTGGTGTTTTATCCTATGACCTCTCTGTGGGTATATGTTGCAGGCAATGATTGTCATTTGTATGGGTGGTCCATACAGTGTCCAGTTGTTAAGGTGTTAACTGTAGGCATAGTGGCTGTTCCATATTGTGTGCACCTTTTACATATGTATCTTACTGTACATATCTCTGCATGTGTATGTGTAGTCACATGTATGTCTATATATATATATATATATATATATATATATATATATATATATATATATATATATATATATATATATATTTATATGTATATCTATATCTGCATATATGTGTCTGTGTATATGTATCCTGGGGATGTTGATAGCTTCCACATTTTACATTTCCTATGGGAGCCAGACTCTACTGCATGATATGTTACCAATGCCAGCCTGACATTGGGATGTAGTACTATTAACTTCTTGTGCCCATGTCATGTCAGGTCCTGGTTATGGGATCTGCAACACTTGGTAGTGTATTGCAGGGTGGACGTGTTTGGCTGTGGGAGGGTATACCTATTCGTACAAGACATATATTGTTTGGGGCCTCTCAACCCCATTAATGGTGCATGTGGGCATATATGTTTTAGTTAATCTACCATTGTTATCTACAGATGTATGGCCATATATACCTATATATATATATATATATATATATATATATATATATATATATATATATATGTATATATATCTGCTTATATATATATCTGCTTACATATATATAACAACGTCGTTGCAGACAGCCAATCCCGGTTCGGTTGTGATGTTGGCTGTACACACAGGAACAAGGAAGAAAACCTTCCAAGTTACAGCGTTAGTACATCAACCTGGGGAATCCGGAAGTGAGGCGAAAACTGCAACAGGCCCTGTGCCAGTGTCAATGAGTTCCATTCAAACTACAGGTCCTTTTTTACAAGGACAGTGGAAGTTTCCTCTACCCATCAAGACGCAAATGAGAGACATGGACAGATCTCGCTCTCGGGGAGAACGCGAGTGAAAAGGAAGCTGGAGGACGAGGCGACAGGCACACCAACTATAAAGAGATTCTTGAATCGAATACAAACAAACTAATATGGAACTTATCTAGCCAGGTTTTAACGGATGCTGAAAGTAGAGTATTGTCGAAAGGTTTATAATTTATTCCTATGCAAAAGCAGGATTTTGCAGAGGTAATACTTCACTTTAAATTGTTCATTAGGAATGTCCTTCTCAAACTATGTTTTAAAAATAATGAGAATGATACTGGGAGAAGAATGTCTAGTAAACCCAGTACCTTTATACCCAACTCATACCCTTTAGTCACAGCTTTTGAGAAATTATGTCTTGACGATTTTTATAAAATGTATAGCTCTAACAGGAATATGTCTTCTAGCAGGTTTAATTTAACTAAGGATGAGTTTCAAGCCTTAAATAATTTACAAAGGAATTGCCAAATAACTATTAGACCTGCTGACAAGGGTGGGCCTATTGGAATTTTTGATACGAATGACTATAACGAAGCAATGGAGTTAATGTTGGGGAATAAATGTTTTTATACAAGAGTTGATTTTCAGCAGGTGGCTTCTGTGATTAAAAGAGTTGATCGTACTTTATTAATATTATTTAATTAATGTATCATTGATAGAGATTTGTATAAATATTTGATAGTGAAGGATCCATTAATATCTGTCATTCAAGGCCTGCCCAAGATACATAAGGATCCTATGAATCCCCCTTTTCGACCAATAGTAGCAGGAAGAAATTGGAGCATGGAGCCAGCATCTATCTATGTAGAAAAGCAATTAAGAATACTGCTGAATACATGCCCACATATTTTGAGGGACGCACAACATTTTTTAAATGATTTATATCTATTTCTTAGTGCATATGAGAGAACTAATGTTTTGTATTTAGTAACACTGGATGTCACTTCACTATTTATGGTCATCCCCAATGAGGATGGCCTACTGAGTATCAACCAATTTTTGGAGCATCGTGTAGACTTTGATAGCAGTAAGATTAGGTTAATTTGCTTATTGATGGAATGTATTTTGAGTAATAATGTGATCTTGTTTGGTGAACATTATTACTGGCAGCGACATGGCGTGGCTATGGGCACTTCGTGTGCCAATAGCTACGCCAATGTTGTGATGAGTATTTGGGAACAAAGTTTTGTATGTGATGGGCCCTTTAAAGCCCAGGTTGTTTTTTACCATAGATTTGTGGACAATCTTTTCCTTATTTGGGATGGTCCAACGTCTACTTTACAAGATTTCATCAAGTATTTTAATGAGACTACCACTTACTTTAAGGTTTTCACACGATATTTCTGAAACCTCGGTTGACTTTTTTGATGTAAGGGTGATCTGTGACACTAATGGTCACATCCACACTGAGTTATATAGGAAACCTTGCCACTGCAACCATCTCCTATACAAAGAAAGTATGCATCCACCTCATGTTTTCAGAAGTGTTATTAGAAGTCAAACCTATAGGGCATCTAAACTGAGTGTCAGAGAGTCTGACTTCAATATGCAACCAGACTTGCTGAAAGATGCATTATTTATGAGAGGATATAAGCAGGGTGAGATTTCTGAGAATATTGATAAGGTAGTTAGGTTAAGGGATACTAGGGCCAGACCATATTTTGGAGAGAAATATGACAAGAAATCTGAGAATGAGGTTGATAAAAATAACAAGTTGAAAATATGTTTTTCTTACTCTAGTGACATAAAATGTTATAAGGAGGTTATAGAGAAACATTGGGCTGTGTTATTAACAGATAATGAAATTGCAGATGTAGTGGATGCTAGACCTTCATTTGTATACAAAAACATGTGTTCCCTTAAAAGACGGTTGTTTTACCCTAAACAAGAACAGCGCATTGTACATGGTGGGTGTACTGAAGCATGTGGACATTGTCAGGCCTGTAAGTATATAGATAGCAGTGAAATTTTTTATCACCCCGATCAAAATAAAGTATATAGGTTTGATATCCAGGCCATGTGCAGCACCCTCCATGTTGTTTATTTAGCTCATTGTATGATTTGTAAAAAAATTTTACATTGGTAAACCAGATAGAGCATTAAAGGATAGTATTAGAGAGCATTACTATCATATAGGCAAGAATGATACAGTGAGTGCTCTTTCCAAGCATGTCATTGAAACTGATATAATGCACTATTTTAAATTCATAGTAAATGGAGAGTTATAGAGAGCAATAGAAAGGGTGACATTAGGAATCAGACAGAACAGTTGGAGGCGAAGTGGATAATAAGAATGAGAGGGGATTCTGGGCATGGCCTGAATGACAGGGTACCATTGAGACCTAAACTAAGGAGAAAATAAATTGGTTAAAGACAGTATCACTACAGTATTTTTTATATATTATGATGTAAATGGATTTGTTCACAGCAATTTATGAAGTGACAGCTATTTTATAATATTTAGATATTTACTTTGAAATTAATTATATATTCTTAATTAAATTAATTATATTTTGTAAGTGGTTTTACCAATGAATTAATTTAATGTGTTTTACCTTTAAATGTGTTTTGCATGTGACCTTGTTTTAAAGTATTTAAGGAGGGGTTATGAAAAGGTGTGTTACATCTGATGAAGTAGTGATACTATGAACGCGCTTATGTCTTGGTTTTATTTGTGCATTAAAGACAAATTTATTTACTAGTCCTGCTGTCGTCACTGGGTCCATTTGCTGTTTATTTGTTTCATATATATAACTATGTCCGTATATACCTACATAAATATATATCTGCTTACATATATGTAACTTGCAGTGTATATGTAGTCATATAGGTGTAGACATATATATGTGTCGATGTAGGCATTTGCATGTATATATGTTCATATATATTTATATATATGTATATATTTATGTATATATAGATATGTTGTATCTGTTTAGATATTAGTATATTTACACACACACATACATCTAAATGCTGGAATACATTCTCTGTACTGTTGCATAATTGGGCTGGATGATATGTTTTTGAAAACATCAGGACTATATATATCTGGCATGACTTAGTGGTAAATCACTTTGTCTATGGTGTGCAGGGTCCTGGGTTCGAGCCTTGCAGAGGTTGTTTATTTTGTTGCTGGGGAGAACAAGGACCATTGGATACAGAGTGATTAAGGCACTTTTGAGCAGTTGTAAGTGGGTTTGCACAGAGGTAAGCATTGCTAACTTCTGGTTACAGTTTCTTATACTCTGTTAGCTTCTGAATTGCTTAACCTGTGTAGGCATTGCTTACCCCCATGCAAACAGGCTTAAACCCACTTACTGCTTCTTAAAAGTGCTTACTCCCGCTTACCCCTGTGCTAAATTTCTTTAAAAGAAAAGAAAAAGGGGGTGATAGGAAAGTGATGAATAAAGGGGCACAAAGAGGCAAAGACAGTAGGGAAAATAGCTAGGGATGTGCAGGAAGGGTGTAGGGAAGGTCCATAGTTGCCTATTTCTTCTACAGCAACAGCTGTGCATATACATTGAATTTGGAGGTAGATTTGGACAATGAAACCTCTGGGAGAAGGGTGAGGACAACAATAATAAGTTGTGATGCCAATTAGACTGGATTACATGTGTACAGTGGACATGTGCAAAATGGACAGCTATGTATGGGGTGAGAATCTTTTGTGGGAACAGATTGCCCTTTTTTTCAGGTGAGAGTGGGATGTTGGGGAGGAGTAGTAGGTATATTTGGGGAGGAAAGCTGGGTAGGTTAACAGACAAGACAAACAAGATGCATACAGGGGTGGTATATGACACATGTGGGGGGTAAACACCTTGATGGGGAGGGGTGTTGGGATATCAGAAGCCCACAAGCTTCCTAGTGGTAACAGTGGGACTGAGGTCCCCACCGATGGGCAGTCACCACTGCACCTTCACAGCCCCGAAGGTGGCTGTGCTGGGGGCTGAGTTGCGGAGCCAGACTGACCCTCTAATTGTGACATGCGGCCCTTGTGCTGGCATAGAAGATCACCAAACTGCTGGTCAATCTCTCTATGCACCACGACCTCGACCTGGTGATGGGTAACAGGTGCCTGTCCACGCCCACTAGTGGGGGGTGAGCCCCATCCTCTGAGGGGGTTCCACCCAAAGGTAGTGCAGGACCAATGGACAGGGAGGTCCGGGGTTGGATTGGGCCCCAGACATGCTGGTGACCGGTGCCACGGCCAGCTGGGGTGGGACAGGTGGGTCCACTGGGACCGGCCTTCCCAAGCGTGCTATAGTGTTTTGATTTCATCATATGTGGGTTAGTAATAGTCAACACATTCCAGGGTCAGGTATAACAGCATTGCATAGACATTCCCATTAACCCAGACACCAGATACGGAACAGTTGCATAGCAAACAGAACACATGCATATATGGGACCACAGTGGTAATAAGAACAGCATGCAGGTACATTGATGGCACCATGCCACCAATGTTGGAATAATTCAATATAGCACATGCATGGGAACCATGAAAATATTTATCAAACAATTGGACATTATCAGAGTCATTACATACCAGTTGGGGTGGGTATGTTGATTAATGTTGGAGATATGGTGGGGTGGAGAGAAAAATGTCAATTAACAACTAGTATATTCCTGTAGTCCACATTACTTTCCTTGTCAGTGCTATCTGTGCCTTACAAGTCTTACTACACTACCCTATAGCCTTAGTTTGGACAGTGATATGGCTGTTGTCATCATTACACATGAACCGGTTTTACCTGCAGTATACACCTCTTACCTGGTATACCTGTGTAGTACCTCATTATTCAGGGCAACTGCATATCATTCTTGTATTTCTGGGCACAGCGTTGGTATCTGACAGACCTGTGGGAGGAATGTTTGTTAGCACTACCTGAATATTCCCACACACAGTACCAGATTGTATATTACTATTATGCACATACATATCACTCTATTACTGTACATACTCTGACCACAGCTTGACAAGTCGGGGTGTAAATGGGACATACGTGGCTTCTTATTCACATATGGTATTGGGGAGTTGCTAGTGTGCCACTTTTGTTCTCATAGCTGTGTGTCAATCAGTTGTATTTCCTGTTTGCTGCCTACACATCTGGGATCATCCTACTGATTTCTCAGGGGGACAGGTTGATAGGCAACAGATATGGGCCACTTTAAGAGACCTTCTGGACATATCTGTACAGTTGTGGGGTATAATTCTGTAATGCAAACTACTACCACTGGCAGGATTCGAACCGTGGCTGTGTGTGCTAAAAAAACAACAGCTCTCATCTCAGTTGCATGTGCTATTTCGCTTTTGTTGTCTGCATTTTCCCTGTTTACTGTCTATGTGTCTCTCAGTTGTACTAAATAGCCTCTGGGGATTACACCTGTCATATACAGGCATTCCTACACATTCAATTATAGTGCACGGTGTGGGTAACAGTGCTTAATACTACAGTACTATTACATGATTGCATATCTACATTACCGTATGATACCAGGATAGACACATGCAGTCCAGCAGTTAGACCTGTTTTGTTAGACTATTACACTTTTATTGACTTACAAACAATATAAGACTCTTCCTCTCTAATGTATGCAGTACTTGCCTTGAACAATACATGTTTTATACAGGCAATTAATTTACTACTACTTTTAGTTTTATTTCCTATGACAGCAAATGTGTGAGTATTACTGACCTGCCTCACATTGCAAACTCACCAGGCAACTGATGTGGGCCTCTTGGGTCGTGGCCCACTCCATTGCAGCTGTGGGGGACATAAGAGGAATATTTAGCAATACCTATCCATGATATACCTGAGCTGGCAATTATTACACACATACTGGGGTGATACACATGACTGGAACATCCCTTGCCACTCTAGCCCCTTGAAGCCACTCCTCCAAGAGGTCCCCCTTATGCCGCTTCAGGTTGGCATAATGGTGCCTGACCTGCTCACTAGTTCAGGGTATGCCATTGGCACTGGTGAGGTCACGGGCTAGACAGTCCCAGGCCTCCACCTTATATTGGGAGCCCTGATACTGGCCCTGCAGCATTCTCTGATAATGGTCTTTGACAAGGAGTCCTACCATGACCTTGGACTCCTGGATGCCGAAAGTGCACACCTTCTCCCCTTACTGCTGTAGTGCCTGCAAGGGGAAGCTAAAACCAGTTATGAGATGTATTCCTGCCTCTTGGGTTTAAGTAGGGCCAATTTCCTGCACTTTTCCATGATTGGCCAGTTTTGAAAAGGCTAAGATAAGGGCAAACCTGCTGGTTGGCATTGCTTAAAGGGGTATATCACAGGGTACAATGAGTTAGCTGCCCTACACATTGCTTACACCTCATAAGCTGCCCTGTGAAATGCTTAGCATTGCTTACATTAGACTTTGCATTATAATTCCTTTTTGACATTGAGTTATTATTCATTACACCTTATATGTATGCCTGGTATCTATGATTAATGTGTACGTACACTCTATGGGGTATTTGTGTTTTATTGGGGACTTCAACACTCTATTATAATTACACCTCACTTCTGGGCTTACTGCTGTACTCCAGTTCACATATTTATGTTATGTAGTGGGTTATGGAACATATGACTGTATATGATTCCTTTCACAGGTTCAGTGTTATTTTACTATGGTGAGGACTTGTTTGCTGATACCTCATTCTTCTGTACTGTTGTGATGGCTTGGTGGTTAACTACTGTGACTATGGTGTATAGGGTCCTGGGTTTGCGACTTGCATGGCTATTTATTTTGCTGATGGGCAGAACAAGGGCCATTGGATACAGAGTGAGTAAGGCACTTTTGAACATTTGTAAGTGAGTTTGCTTGACGGTAAGCACTGCTAACCTGACGTTACATCTGCTTACAGAGAGTTAGCTTTACAATTGCTTAACCAGTGTAGGCATTGCTTACTGCCACGCAAATGGGCTTAAGCCTGCTTACTAGTGCTTAAATATGCTTACTACTGCTTATTTGTGCTTAAACCTGCTTACTAGTGACTTATTCATTATGACACTGACACCTCACATGTGCATTTACTGAAGTACTCCAGTTCATGAAAATATGTTATTTAGTGGGTTATGCAACATAAATATTACTCATAAAGTGCTTTGCCATGGAAAATGGAATGTGCTGCAGTGGGACTTGAACTGGGAATGCCTGCTCATAAGGTGGATGCTCTGCCCACTACACTATTGCTATGCTGCTTTATTTGCATATATCGTCCTTGTTATCCTCTTCAGCCACTTAAGCTGCATTAACCATAGCTAAGTGATGGGCACACCCGCACACCTATGGTTAGCTTTAATCGGATTTCTAAAAAAAAAATAAAGGGTTTCCTCATTTTATTTATATATACTGTTGCTATTGTACACAAGGGGGACTGTTGGTGGGGATATCCGGTCACCTATGAGCGGTCCCGCTCATTTCATACTCCTTTCTGCTGTTCTTCATTGGGGGGACGTGTATATTCTGAGAGTTCTGCTCTCAGACACGCCCCCTGCACTCTTACACGTTCCGTGTAAGCCTAGGAGCTCAGGCAGCGCTCCTTGTTACTATGCATGGTGCACTGCCATCCTGCACCTAAATGGCTGCCTCCATGCAGGACTAAGCTAGTCCTGCACGGAGGAATGGTAAATCCGGGGGAGAGACAATAAAATAATGGTAAACCATTTTGCAGTTAAACTATGATAAAGGACAAATTATTATTCCAGGGGTAATAATTCAAAGGGAAATATCCCAGGGTGATTCTTTGTGACAGCTGTTGTTTTGTCTTGCCATTAACCATTTAAGTTTTTTTATTTAACAAATTAGGCTATGGTTACAATTTGGTTCCTAGAAACTAACCTTGTTTAAACACTTCTCATCTACTTTTTGTGGATGACTTAAAATTGTGTAATTCATCCAATGAGGAGTTGAAAGCACAACTGCAAATGGTTAAAAAAATTTTAGATGATATAAGAATGGCATTTGATCTTGATATATGTGCAAAAGTAATATTTAAAAAAGAAAAGTTGCAGCACCAATAAAATATCAATCTGGGATACAAATGTGATATGAAGGAACTTGAGCAGGAGGGAGTATATAAATATTTGGGAAAAGATGAAGGCTCATCAATAAAACATGAATAAATGAGAATAAAATCCAGTAAGGAATACTTCAGAAGACTAAAACTAATACTGAAAAATGCCTTGACATCTAGGAAAAAAATTGGACCCATAAATCAATTTTCTTTTTGTTCTCACTTACAGCTTTGGGGTGATTGAGTAGCCCCAAAAAGTATTGGATCAGTTGAGCATGATAATAGGAAAGTGATTCATTCTTGTCAAATGATAGATAAAATCAGTGTACACCAAGATTATATATTCCTCACTCTGAAGGAGTTTAGAGTCTCCTTTAAACTGGCTACATGTTTGAATCTGCAGTTTTGGGAATGCTGACTTTATCAGATCCAAACATAGTGAAAGTTTTAAAACATGAGGAGGAGTCTAAGATGACATCTTTGTTTAGTTTACCAGAAGCATTTGGAATAAAGTGGGAATGGAAATCAAACCAGTACTATACAAAAATTAGATAGGAACTGAATGTGCAAAAAAAAAAAAAAAAAAAAAATATATATATATATATATATATATATATATATATATGTAAACTCTCGAATTTCAGTATCTCGAGCCCAAGAAGTCGAATCCACAAAATAACGAAAAGTAAAAACCGTAAAATTCAAAACCTTGAATACCGGAAGTTTTGAATTTTGTGGTTTTACTACACACACACAAACACACCATCCACCACACAAACACACACATTAAGGTCAGTATGAGAAATACACATTCTCCATACTCCAGTAACTACACTAATAAAATGTTTGATTTAAAAATAATGTACCATTTTCATAAGCATAATTGGCAATGGACCTATGTGCCATATCTATTATACAATGACTGGTCATTAACATTCAAAAGAATGCACACTGACTGGTATATATACCAATTGAAAAAAGTCTAGTTGCCCGGACTTTCTTCTGCTAATATTTTCAACAGTTCAGGTCAAGAAGTATAAAATTTGAAATCTGGATAGCTTAAGAGGTATGAGAGAAATAGGTGAAAATACAAGGAAAATCAGGTACATTTCTTTAGTTTTGCATAACATACCTGATTTTCCTTGTATTTCTTTTTGTTTTTCAATATTTTTTCTTTTTCTTTTACAATTATATATGACACAAAAACATTTAAATCTTTACAACATGACCATAGAAGTATGTTATACATTAGTGTTAATACCATAAGGTGTAGGTCATAGAACACACCTATTTATACTATTTACACAGATGCTTTCACCATTAGCTCAATTGTTATACAAAACAACACATACAATCTTAATACCCAAACTATGATTAGTCTGTCAAATCCTGTATGATTTTTTAGGTTCCATTAAGGTGTATTCTTAAGTTGCTATGTGGTTGACTATGCTAATATTATATTAAAGGTTTGTTCCCAAATTTCTCTGGACTTCATGTTTTGATTTATTTTATCCATTACTATTTTGTGAGCTAAAAAATGTTTTATGGCTATTTGTTTAAAACCCTCCCAAGATATATTCAACGGATCTAGCCATTTGAGAGCTATATATAGTATCATTAGTAGAAAATTATTAAGAGTGTATTTGCTTGTTTTTTGGGGATATTAGATGGAAGAATGTGTAATAAGGCAAATTCTCATGTTAATGTTGATGTTTGGTAGCCCATCTTTTGTAACTGTACTTTGAGAGAATTCCATAATTTGTACACACATTTGCAACTCCAAAATGCATGCAATAGGTCGGCTGTCTGGTCTTGCATTGTGGGCTTATTGTTGACCTTGATGTATTGTATTTGTGGACGTTTGCAGGTGTGAAGTATGCGTTATTATTGATCATTAGCTGTGTGTAAGCTATATTTTAAGTGGTTTGATCTTCAGTGTTGCTAATTGCTTGTGTTATTTGTTGGTCATTTATGGAGGGTTTTAGTTTTCTCCAGTAGTTGGAAAAAAGAAGCTCCTTCTGGAATTTAATCTCGCTTATCATTTTATATGAATTAGTAATAGTTTTCCTTGTTGACAGAATAGTTTTCCAAAGCAAATTGCAAGTTTCTATGTCACTATTGGATATAGTAGTGTTTTGAAGGTAACTGGAACACAGTTCTTTGATTTGTTTTAGTATTATTATGTAAGATTTGGAAAGATTTAAGTTAGTCCTAATTTCCTGTATTGTGCAATTAAGATATGGGAAGATATCTTGGATTGTTTTGTCTTTTAGATGCAGAAAGCATTCTAAGTCTAGCATTTTGTTATTTATTTTTAGGTTTGGGTTTTTATGTAGATGTTATAGTATTGTTATGGCTTGTCCAAGGTTCAAAGTTTGAAACAGTTTTTGTGTTATGTTGATAGAGTGTTTTAAGTGATCTAAAATGTTGTAAGTTTGTATTTCTTTTTGATTCAGGAATGGGAGTGCTTTAGGACTGATACCTAGTGCTTTAATATATCTATAATATATTGTCACCCAAGGAGGAGACCAATGTTTCTTTGTCAGATCATGTTCAGCTATTCTTAGTATTATATTGGTGTTAATGATAGAGTAATAGGTTTTAAAATCCGGTAGATTCAGCTCTCCTTTGTTCTTAGGCTGTGTTCATTTTGGATAGGAAATTCTGGTTTTCTTAGGTTCCCATATAAACTTTGCCAGAAAGGTGTGTATTTGGTTAAAAAGTTTATTATGTATTATTACCTGTGATGTCATGAAAATGTACATTAGCCTAGGTAGAATATTCATTTTTTATTATTGATACTTTTGCCATTGAATGGTAGTTTTAGGTTGTTCCACCTTTTATAGTCTTGCATTATGTTTTGCCATTTGAGAGTTACATTATATTGGTAGAAATCTTGTTTATTCTGGAAAAAGGTAATTCCCAAATATTTCGTTTCTTCTTTTATTTTTATCGTGTCCAAAAGTGGTATTAATATAATGGGTTTGGGTGTTTTTAAGGGGAAAATATTGTTTTTATTAAGATTTAGTTTATAGTTAGACATGGTTGAGAATTGTTCAATTGCAGTTATTATTTTGTTTATAGCTGAATTTGGTGTAATGCAATATATGTTCAGATCATCTGCAGAAGCAGTGAGATATATTTTGAAGTTGTGTACTGATGGGGGGTTATGGTATGTATTTTGTTTAATGTATAAGAATAGTGGTTCTAAGTATAGGTTAAAGAGAAAGGGTGATAACGGGCATCCTTGCCTTGTTCCATTTTTTATCAGAATTCTATTTGACCACGTTTTATTAATATATAGGGATGTATAGGGATTACTATAGAGAGTTTGGATGATCTGTATGAAGTTATTAGGTATGTCAAAGTACGGTAATGTTTGCAGTAAGAATTCTATGTTGACCCTATCAAATGCCTTGTGAGCATCTACTACCATTGTAGAGATGTTAGTATTGTTCCGGTTTGCATAGGAAATTAGTGCATCTAATGTTAGTGTGTTGTCACTAGTCTTTCTATGTGGTGTAAATCCAGATTGTTCTGGAGAAATGATTTTCTCTATCAGGTTTTTCAATCTATTCACAAGTATTGAGGTAAGTATTTTTGTATCCAGGTTTAAGAGGGAGATGGGTCTGTAACTGTCAGGGTTTTTGGGGTCAGCATGTTCTTTTAATATAAAAATGGTTTTAGAGGCATTGAAGTGAATATCATTTATTTTACTGTTTATTATGTAGTTCAAATATAGTGTAGTAGTTTAGCTATCAAGGGGGTATATGCTTTGTAGAATTCTGAGGTGAGACCATCTGGTCCCGGAACCTTGTGCGCTTTTAAGTGTTTGATTGTTGTGATTATCTCATGGACGGATATGGGTTCAGTTAGTTTTTTTTTTGTTGGTCTAAATCTAGTCTGGGGAATTTCAGTTTTTGAAGGAAAAGAAGTCTATCTTCCTTTGATGTTTGTAATGTTTGCTCTCCATATATCTGAGAGTATATTTGTTCAAATATTTTGACAATGTCCTCATTTTTTGTGTAGATTTGTCCTTGTGGCTTATTTCTGATATATTGGAGGCAGATTTATGTTGGGAGATAATTCTGGCTAGAGCTCTAGATGGGATTTGTGCTTCTTCTGCATAGGTGGCCAGCATCCTAGCTTCATAGAATGATAGGTTTCTGGATTCTAGCATATAAAGGTCTCTTTGCATTTTTAAGAGTTCTTCCATTGTCTATTTCTTAGGGTTACTTAATAGTTCTTTTTCAAGATTCTCTATTTTCCCTTTCAGTGTCTGCTCCTCTTTCAGTTGTATTTTTTTATAATATGCTGCTTTTTTTATAAATACTCCTCTAATTTGTGCTTTGGTCGCGGCCCATTCTATGTCCATTGGTACTTGAGAGTTGAGAGTATTAGCAAGAGATGTTTTTAGTATTCTTTCTACTTCTTTTATCACTTCTATTTTGGTGAGCAAATTGGGGTTTAATGACCAGTTACTTTGTCCCAGTAGATTTTCAGTTTGATTTTAGAATGGTCCCAAAAAAACCTGGTGTGGGTAATTGTTGTTGGGTCCATGTTAATGAATATATCTGAAATTAAAAAGAAGTCTATTTCTGACCACATTTTATGGCATTGTGAGTAAAATGTGAATTTCCCGGTTTCATCATCGTTATCTCCATATTTAAATGGGTCATATAGTTTGAAGTCTTCTTTGAATTTGTTTAAAGCTAAAAAAGCTTGTTTATTATATGATTTAGTCACGTTAGATTTGTCCTTCTCTGGGTTTTGGTATGTGTTTCAGTCACCTCCAATCACTAAATAGTGGTCTTTAAATTGGTTTAATTTTATTGGATATAGTGACATAAAGAAGTGCTGTTGGTTACTACAGTGTGCATATATATTAAGTACCATTATAGGTTTTGGTAATGTAGGGATAGTAAATGTTACGTAACACCATCTTCCCTCCTTGTCGGCTTTGGTTTTAAGGATTTTTTCCTGAAATTGTTTTTTGATTATTATGGCCACCCCAGCGCTGTTTGTTTTTCCCTCTGAGGCTATGATTTGCATTATCCATTTCTTCCTGTTAATTTCTGTCCATTGCTCTGAGGTCAAATGTGTTTCTTGGATTAGTATGAGACTGGCTTTGGTTTTCAATGCAAGGTGTAGGAATACTTTTCTTTTTTCACATTTTGGAGTCCTTTAATATTCCACAACTCTAGTTCTCACATTTATTTATTAAATATATTCATTAGATATGACTTGTATGTTAGTTTGGATTTGTGGTCTTTGTATGTGTTGGTGTGTAATGGTTGTGTAAAGCATCTAAATATCCCTGTCCCTTCTCTGTGCCTATCCACTATACCCCTGGACCACGAATAATCAGGGGGGATGGTGAAGGTTCAATATGTGTATTACTTTGCCATCTAATCTTTGGTTGTGTTTTCTTTTTACATGTGGATTTGTCGCATATTACCCCCCCCCCCGTGTGACTATATGCAATACGAACTAAGCTGACCAAACTAGTTCTCCAGAAAACACTGCTAATAAAGTCCCTAGTCCCTTTCAACAAAACTATTCTATATTTGCAGTGTTGCAGTTAGAGTGCAGCATGCATTGCTTTTATCTTGTTCATAGGTTTATAGGTAGGTACTAGGCTATCTGCCCGAGGGCATTTATAAGCCTAGCCAAAGTGTGTCGGCTTTCGCCACCCCATTGATTAATTAACTGATCCTCTGTCAAGCAGAGCTAATGAAGTGATCCCAGGGGTGTATTTTCTGTTACCCATCCACTCGTCAAGGTTTCTCTTGAAGAGTGTTAGTGAGGGGCTCTGCCTGATGTAGTTTGGAATTTTGTTCCAAAGCATGGGGAGTCTCTGTGACAGGAATCTGTCCCTCCAGCATGTTCTATTTATTGTTGTGGTGAGGTTTAGCGTGGCTCACAGTGAAATGGATTTCTTTAGGTGGAGCATGTCCATCAATTCTGAGTCGGACATGGCTGTGTAAGTCAAGCAGAGATCACCTCTGAGTAAGCAATATGCCACTGAGTACAGCCAGAGTTTTTTTCAGTCGGGCTGCATAGGACATATGTTTGAAGCCAGTAATCCTCTTAGTGAGGTACTTTTTTGGTCTTTCCAGCTGTTGAAAGTGTCTTGTGAGGTACATCCCAAATGGGGTATTGTACTCTATGATGGGTCTAATGAGTGATGAGTAGAGGGGCACTATAACCTCTTTATTTCTAGATGCAAACCTTTTAGTAATTATATGGGCCACATAGAAGGATTTCCTAACTACTTTGGCAATATGATTGTCAAAGGAGAGATTACTATCTACCTGGGTGCCCAGATCTCTTATTACCTCTTCTGTATTAAGGGGGCTGCCACCTATGTGGTAATTCGTGGGTGTTTTGTTTTTTCCCAAATGGGATGACTATGCATTTTTTGGCATTTAGCTTGAGGTCATGACTTTGACACCAGGTGTCCGTCAACTGACACCTGGCCCTTTTGGAGGATCTCTGTGTCAGCCGGAGAGTCAATTATGGCTCCCAGTTTGCAGTCATCGGCGAACTTGGATAGCCATAGTCCTCCTGTATTTGCCTGTACTTCTGAGAAGTATATGTCGAACAGTAGGGGTCCCAGGACTGAGCCTTGCGGGATACCACTTGTGACTGCTTTAGAGTCGGACCTGGAGCCTGCTATTCTTACCGTGTGAGTTCTGTCTGTAAGCCAGTTGGCAACCCATCTCATGACGTAGGGGTTTATGTTCAGGCTGGTGAGTTTTTCTGTAATACCCGAGTGGGGAATGATGTCAAAAGCCTTGGCAAGGTCAAGGTAGGCTGTGTGAACCACCTTTCCCTTGTCTATGGCCTTGGTGACTGTCTCAAAGAAGTCAACCAGTTTTAGTAGGCATGATCTGCCCTTAACAAAGCCGAATTGGGTCGGGTCAAGTGTTTGGAGGTTCCCAATGTCTTTGTTAATGAGTTCCATGATGATGCGCTCCATAGCCTTGCAGACCAGGCTAGTCAGGCTTATGGGGTGATAGTTACCAGGGTCAGTTGTGGCCCCTCCTTTGTGGAAAGGAATAACCATTGCTATGAGCCATTCTACGGGCATGTAGCCTGTGGAGAAGCTGAGGTTGAACAGCATGTTTAGGTGGGGGGGGTTAGTTTGTTCTGTAGTTCATGCAAGACACAGCCTGGGACACCATCTGGTCCCACTGATGCTGTGTTTTTGGCTTTTGAAAGGGCTGTTTTCACCTGTGCATCTGTGATTTTTGGGACACTACACTTTTCCGGTATTGTTGTGGGTCCTTTTGGAGGTGAGAGGGGGGTAAGGTTTGCACTGAGTCTATCTGCTAGGATGTTGGCAATATCAGTAGGTTCAATATATTTTGCACTAGTTCAGTGCATATCTGTGAGTTGCCACTTAGATTCTTAACATAGCAAAAGAAGGCTTTGTGGTTATCTTTTGAATCCTTGGCTATTTTTCTTTCGAAGTTAGCCTTAGATGATTTCATGAGGGACCTTAGTTTCTTACTGATACTGATCAGGGATGTCTTTCCTTCTTGGGATTTGCTTTTTTTTGAACTAGTTTCCTCCTTCTATTGTATAGCCTGTTTATGGCAGGGGTCCACCAAACTGGTTTCCTTCTATTAGAGAAGTGAGCCTTGATTTTGCTAGGGATGGCACAATCCATGCATCCTTGTAGGTGCTCATAGAGTGAATTTGTAAAGGTTTCTGCATCTTGGGCAGCATTATCCTTTAGCATGGGGGCTGTGAAACTTACCACCTCTGTCTTAAGTAAGGCAAAGTATGCTTTAGAAAAGTTTTTTATTGTGGTTTCCTTAGTTGGGGGGTAGTGGTGGGGTGTGGACATCCAGAGAGATTAGTTTATGGTCTGATCTAACCAGTGACGGGTTGACCTCCGGTGTGGAACACCTGTCGCCCATTTTGGTGATGACCAGGTCCAATATGTTTTCACCTCTGGTAGGGGAGTTTACCAGACATCTGAGTAGCTTATGTCAGGTAGTGTACCACAGTAGTATTAATCAGATGTCAAGCCTGTCATATTTACATTTTCATTTGTTCTGCTACTTTTCCTCCCCTTTATAAACTCAGTATTTAATCACCTGTTCTTCCTAACAGTGTTTTTAAAGCAGTCCATTGAAAGTATTTTCTCAATAGTGTTTATCAGGTTGTGTAACTAATGTCAGGTTTGTCAAACTCCTTTGTATCTGTATGGTCTTTCACATAAATCTATGTGGGTTGTGAGATAAAATCTTGGCACCTATAACCTGTCCAACAATGTAACTTTAAACATATTCATACACATTTCCTCAGTAGTTTATATCCAGTTGCATAACATGGTATTAGTGTTTAGTTGTCAACCTTGACATATTTGCCTTTCCCTTCCACTTATTACTTAACCTTCCCTTTATTTATTCAGTTTTTTGTACATCTATGGTGCCTATTTAGTCTTTCACATCTATCTGTAAGGATTATAATATATGTACTTGGCACTTATCTTTCTAATGATATATTTTTAAAAGCATGTTAATAAACAAATTCTCAGTAGCTTATGTCAGGTAGTGTAACACAGTATTAATAGCAGATGTCAAGCTTGTCATATTTACATTTTCTATTCATTCTGCTACTTTTCCTCCCCTTTATAAACTCAGTATTTAATCAACATTGGTGCCTATATAGCCTTCCACATATATTATGTAGGTTATATAATGTGTTATTGGCACCTGTACTCCTGGGTAGGAGTGAAAAATTATATATATATATATATATATATATATATATATATATGCATGCAGATATATTTCTCAGTTTGTCAGGCAGATCCTTATCTACAGTTTGCTTAGCAGGTTACATTTCAGTTTTTAAGTATTATTAGGTTACCTTTGCAAGTTTCTGATTTTAACATTTTTCAGCATTTATGCAAGTCATTAGTCCCTTTCCTAGTATATGTCTGCAGACTAGACTGGTTTCTAGCAGATTATTACTTATTTATTATTTAAGGCTGAGTTCTTCATTCAGTCATATAGTGATGGGTGTACAGTCTTAGTGAGTGTTTCAGTGTAACAGTACCTTAATTCTTCAAGGTCTTACTTGCAGAATGTTGTACATATTTGGTGCTTGTTTACTTCTTTAAAAGGAGCAGGTCAATTTCCATTTTTGACACAAAAATCTCTTCAGAAACTTTTAACAGTCCCTTTAGTATGGTTGGTCTTCATAATGGAGCCCTCGAGTTCATAGGGGGAATGATTTAACAAGCCAAAGTCCCTGGAGGTGGTGCCTTCCTAAAATTGCGCATCGGAAATGGCAGTTGATTTTTGGTTCCTACACAAGCTATACTTCCTTTTCCTGTGCTTCTCGTGGCTTACTTGTGAAGTTAAGGGCCTAGGCAGCCAGGGGAAATTCTTTGGAATGGATTCCCCATCTATAATACTCGCGAATTGGCTCGTTTCTTCACTCGAGGGTCGTTTATCATATTTTGAATTTTATTTCTTTTCTGAAGGTGGAATCTGCTTGAAAACGGCCAGGAATGCCTCTTTTGCCTCTTTGGGGTTAGTGACCATGTATTTGACTTCTTTAACATAGAAAATTAATAGATTTGGGAATTTCATCTGGAATTTGATTTTTTTTCCTCTATTAGAAATCTGCAATATGGTGAAAGGAGTTGCCTTGCTTGTCTTATCTGTATGGGAAGATCCTGGGCAAAGGAGATTTTGTTATTATTCCAGGTAAGTGTGCCTTTTTTCTTGGCTGCCAGGATGATTTTGTTTGCATCTTGATAGTTTAGTATTTTAATGTACATAGGGCTTGGATTCAGTGTTGATTGCATTACCCTCAGAGCTCTATGGGCTCTTTCTATTGTCTTTTGATGTATTTCTTCAGACTGATCCAGCGAGGAATTTATTACTTGTCTGATTGTAGGTATTAGGTTATTGTGAGTCAGAGATTCAGGTATTCCTTCGAGATCTTGCTTCGAGGTCTATTAGATTTTCTTGTAGGCGTTGTATTTCTTTGTCATGGGAATCACTTCTTTGAGTGAAAGACTCTATTTTTATCTCATTTTCAGTTATTTTGGATTCTGATTTTTCTATTCTGGTTATTATTTGGCTAAATGAGTCCCCAAAGGTTTGGAATTGTAAGGATAAGTCCTTTATTGCTTGCCGGATAGGTAACAATGCAGTTTTTATGTCTTCCATATTTGCTGGCTGATCAGACTTACTTGTATTTGCAGTTTTAGAGCTGTCTGATTGTTTAGTTGTCTTTAGTCTTTTGGTAGTTGTATCCTTTTCAGGTGAAGCTAGTACTGAGAATTTTGTCTTAGTTGTGCTGGTTTCCATAATATTTTCCTCTTTTGACATCTTTGCTGTTTAATGTTATTTCTAGTTTTTGTGTTCAGATGATGGGCCTTAGCACCACATGGCTTAAGCTGTTTTTCAGAAATCGTAGTTAATTCTGTTGTTTCAGAAAGAAATCTGTCACTTTTTCTTCCTCTGTTAGTTGCTGACTGTTATCTGAAATATATATTTAGCGATATTTTTGTGTTTTTGACTTAGATTTATCTTCTGGGTTTGTTTAAATCCCAGGTATTTCAGAGAGCTAGGTACTAGCAGTGCTTCAGACCAGCGGCCATCTTGAACTCCCTGATTTTCCTTGTATTTCTGTCCCATCTCTCTCGTACCTGTGAACTGTCCAGATTTCAGACTTTTTTTAAATAAATAAGTAAATAAATAAGCAACAGAGATCTTCCTTTCCTCTGTTGCTTCCTTTCCAAAGCCCTGATGTACTGCGTAAGTCCCATACGCATGCACAGTACATCAAAAAAGCAGCAGGACATCTAAAGAAAGCAGAAGAACATCACAGAGCTGTTATACAAATGCATTATTTAAGAAAAGTAAGTAATTTTTTTCTTAAATAATGTCATTGTATAATAGCAATAACAAACTCCTAGGTGTGATATATTGAAGATTTACTCACGGTTGCCTTTGTTTAATCACTCTGGCTTCACCCTCATGATTACACCACACCAACTGTGGGTAAATCTTCAATATTTCACACCCAGTCATTGGTTATTGCCATATTATATAACACCACTCAGCCTCGGGACAGGTTCAGAGGTGCTTACTAGGCGATTGATCTGTCAGCATCATAAGAATCCTAGTTTTACACTCCAATAGTAGTTTTATCCCTTATAGTTCACATACAAATAAATCAGACATATATTGGAATATTTACATGCCAAAGTATAACAACTGATCAGTTAAAAAAAAAAAAGATTGTATGTTACCTACTGCCCGTAGAGCACATATGCTAATTGCACAATGAACATAAGCAGGCAATTTCAGATAAATACTAAGGATTCTTAAGAGGGTTCTGTAGAGACCATGTTTATAATACAAAACAAGATATCTGAATACTAACACTCTGTCACACAGAAACAGCAGCTCTGGTGCATTCGTCTTCTGTAGTATAACAGACCTCTTCTCTTCCCGAGAAATGCTGCTTCTGTCCTTCATCCTAGATGTTCTACATCCTAGTATCCTAATGAATATAATAAGTACTTCATCACAGTTAACAATGGATGATATCATTCTTTGTCTAACAACATATTGCAGAGGTCACCCTTACTTTTTCTATATCAGTATTTCTTAAATGGAAAGTTAAGCATCATGGGGAGGGCTAAGTTGTTTCAGAAGTGGCTCAAGTAAGTCAGAAAACAACATACAATTAAAATATCAGCTATTCACTGTTATGTTTGTGTATAATCAAGTTAATTGCAGAAAGGTAAGTGTCCAAAGTTAGTCACTTGGCAAGATGGCCACTTAATTCCCCTTAATTCCACCACTCAGTCCTGCTGAACCAATCAAAGTGACTTTTTCACTGGCTGGATGGTACAGATGTCTACTAAAACAGTTAATTTTCCTTACAAGGTGCCTTTTCACTGTTATGGGCAGTGTTGGAGTCAAAGTAAATAAAAGTTAATACAGAAACAGTGAATAATAATGTGAGCTATATCTTATATCGTGAGGCATGGAAACATGACATATATGTTAAAGCATGCTTTCATCCATGGCAGATTATGCTTAGAACTGTTGTAGAAAACTTTAGGGCCATTAAGTCAGTGCAGAGACAGCAGTAAAATTAAATAGATGAACTCCAACAATAAAGTAAGGAGCTTCAGACAACAGCTACAGAGCATCAGCAATGGTATAATAATATATCCCAGCCCATGAAAAGAAATAAGCAAGTCTCTTGATTAAAATGCATGAAACTACTTATCACTGGCAATGCAATGTCCTTTCACAGTGGAGACTGAAATAACGGTCAGTAGGAAATTATCTGACTAAATTTGGTATAAACATGTTAATGATCTGCTACATGCTGCTAACCCCATGGAGACAGCACAACATGTAACAGGCAGCAAGACAGACATACAGGGAAGCCCAGACAGTTGACTGTCTGCTTTTTTGGAATATAGTGACAATGTTGCTGTAATAAATGTATAGAGGCATGGACTGAAGCCATTGCCAAAGTCAAGCTGGTCCAGATTAACTTGGCTATGCTGTATCATTAAAGGAGAAGTATGCTACTGTGGATGGCACATTTACAGAATGTTGATGTATAGTACAAGCTATTGTACACTGTGATATTCATGCTTTATCGCAAAAAACAAAATATTGATTCAGTTAGGAAAAAGACATCAAGGACCTCATAAAAATATTCCCATTTGCTTTACACATATTGGTTTGACCAAAGTCTGATCAATGTCATACAAGAAAGGCTTATAGTTACTATGTGAGAAATTTGTGTTGACTCTGGTTGCAGAAACTGCACTAAAACATGTTTATGTGAACAGCATGTGTGTTATTACAAGAGGCTCATAAGTTTTCTGTCATCTGTTGAGTCTCCCCAGAGGGTAAAAAAACAGAAAATAAAAAAATAAAAATTAGAACAGAAGAGCTTGTGAGATTTGTGGGGAGCATCACCTGTTCATAAGGAAGTATTTTCAAAGGAGTTGCAACAGAAAGCAGGTGTAAATAATAGAATACTCTAGCAGATTCTGTGGACAATAATAGAGCTAAATGATTCTATCGTATTATAAGCCAGAGGCTCTGGCTGTTGAAGTAGCAGCATTAGCAGCGGTACTTTGGATCACTGCAGGCTCTGCTCAAAGAAGTTTGGATTGCTGTGCTTCATTTCCTACATCTAATATTTAGTTGTTCTCATGCATACCTCTCAACTCTCCAGATTTTTACAGAATGTCCAGATTTCTGCCTCCTATTTTTTGGTCTGTTTCTCCTAGAGTTTATGGTTTTTTAGCAAATCTTTGAGGACTGAACTCACTAAATAATGACAGATATTTGAGTTTCATACTTCATTTCCTTAAACAATGAGTAAAAAGGTCACAAAGAAAAAACAATCAGTAAAAGCTAAGCTAAGCTAGAATTTTCACTGTGTGATCCCTCAAACCTCTTGTATTAGAGGCAGCTAGGATATATCCAAATGACCCTTAAGAGCATCAGGTGTTTCAGCTATATGGTGATTCTGAATGCCCATGACTTATTCCTTTTTAAGTCAATTAATGGATAACTTCAGGTAGCCAATAAAGCCAAACACCACTAGTTGTGGAGATGTATGTTTCAGCCTTGTTATGGACTCATCAGCACAGCACAAGTGGAATGTCTGACTAAGCATTAGAAACACAGGCTGTTATACCCAGCTGATGCCCATTACCATTAGGGTGTTTGCAAAATATCCCAACTAGCAAACTAAAACAATGAGTAAAGACGCTACAGAGAAAAAACAATCAGTAAAACTAAAAGAAAGTTCTAGCCAAGCTAGAATTTCTACTGTGTAATTCCTCAAACCTCTTGTGTTAGAGGCACATGGGATATATGCAAATGACTCTTAAGAACATCAGGTGTTTCAGCTATATGGCGATTCTGAATGCCCATGACTTTTTTCTTTTTAAGTCATTTAATGGACAAATTCAGGCCAGTATAAAGCCAAACTCCACTAGCTGTGGACATGCATGTTTCGGCCTTGTTACAGCCTTATCAGCACAGCACAAATAAACTGTCTGACTAAACATTAGAAACACAGGGCTGTTATACCCAGCTGATGTCCATTCATGGACATTTAGAATCACCATATAGCTGAAACACCTGATGTTCTTAAGGGTCATTTGCATATATCCCATGTGCATCTGATACTTCAATTCCTTAAAAAAATGCATAGCAACACAAAACCTATTATTTAAACAACTGCTTATAAGTTTATACAGTTATAATAGTTTATAAGAACAATATTTAAAATGTATCTTATGTTTGGGCCCTTGTCCCCTCCATTGTTTTTGGCTTTGTCCAGATTTCTTGCGCTAAGAAGTTGACAGGTATGTTCTCATGTGATGGTGACCTTTCTCCCAGCATGTAGCAAGGTGGTTGTAGGCTGAACAAGGTGCCGTCAAGTCATACTGCTCAACCTCTTAGCTCAAGAAATCTGGACAAAGCTAAAAATAATGTGGGGACAAAGGCCCAAAAATATGGACAAATTTTAATTATTCCTCTTATAAACTTAGAAAGATGATAGAATAAAAGGTTTTGCATTAGCATTCATTTTTTTAAGAGTAAAGTCTGAAACTCAAATGCCTGTCATCACTTAATGACTTCCATCCTCCATGATTTGCCAGAAAACCAAAAATTTTATGTTGAATAAAGCAAAAATATCAGGCAAAAATGTGTACATTCTGCAAAAATCTGACAGGTATGCCTTAGGTGGCTTGGGTCTATATAATATGCTCAAAGAGACTTTTCTTTGAACATATAATCATCGACACATAGGGCCGTACACAAAAAATGCAAACTTCAAAACCCTAATCAAGTGGGAAGCTTTGCCCCCCACACCCACTGACATAGGGGGCTGTGCCCCCCACACCCTCCCCCAATTAAATATACCAACTCTGAGATCGCTCTACGTTGGGGCAAAGGGCTATTCCCAGTAATGGCCAACTGAATTTTTTTCCCAAGGAAAGAATTTGCGGATGTGGCCATTCATGCTTTAGAGTATTCGCTCTTTAGGTGTCGATGATTATATGTTCGAAGAAAAGTCTCTTCAAGCATATAATGTAGACCTGGTGCCCTACCTGCCTTATCAAACAGCATAGACTAAGTATAATTTAGAGCAACTATCAGTGAGGTTCATCTGATGGTCTTTTGGCATCTCACTTCTTTTTAACCATACTGTGTTAGCTCTGTTTTTATAGAAACAATAACTCGTGTGACTTTAGCGATTACTACTGACTGTGACTTACTGAGGGCTGCATGGCATATTATGCAGCAAACAAGTAGCAACCCTTATTTTATACCTATGCTCAAATGAATAAAAATACCTGTGACTTTGAATTATATGCAAAGTGTCTCAGATATTCCATCTGTAATCAGATTACACTGTGCATATGGGATGATGGGAATCATATGGGGCAATATACTCATATGTGAGCACTGTTAGATATCTGAATGCTTGGGACTGCTCTGTTTTCTTATATCTTTATATGAGTTCACTAATGTATAATATTACAACCCTTTGTCCATTTGTGTGTTACATTTAAACCTTTTCAGTATTATAATATGTGAACTGAATTTTACAACAAATGTAAGTTCATGGGTGCTGCTAAATGAGGCTGGAGTACATTATAGGGGCATGACATGTTCATTTACATTTACAGATCACAGTTAATTGTTCTGTCTGCTAAAAACTGCATTAATAGTTTACTTGATTTGAGTGCGCTATTCTGTTATGATATAATACATTCATGCCATGATGCAGGGAACCAGCTGGGTGGCAACACTGTTTTCTACAGTTGGCTGGTTAATGCCACTGCTTTCCCCATCTTTCAGTCTCATAACTGTGTGAAGCGCATGTTTGTTCTTACAAGAGGTCATACGTTTTCTCTAGTCTATGGGTTTGGCATTTGAGAGGCTATGCTGTAGGCCAATTCCTATCCTCCCACCTCTATCTTCATTTAGTGTTTTTCTGTCAGTATTCTTGCCATATTCATTGGTATGTAAATAGGTTGCTATACTGAAGATATGAGCGTATGTGTGTGTGTGTGTGTGTGTGTGTGTGTGTGTGTGTGTGTGTGTGTGTGTGTGTGTGTGCGTGTGTGTGTGTGTGTGAGTGTGTGTGTGTGTGTGTGTGTGTGTGTGTGTGTGTGTGTGTGTGTGTGTGTGTGTGTGTGTGTGTGTGTGTGTGTGTGTGTGTGTGTAACAATGTTTTTGACAGTGAGAGCTGCTGAGGAGTAGGCATATGCTGTAAGTTCTCCCATGGTTGTCTTCAGGTGATGCATGCATGTTTGTTCAGATGTGCATTTAATTTTGACATTTATTTTATGTTCCTAGGTTCCCACGGTAGTGGTGCTGCGGTAGCGTTGTCGCCTCACAGCAAGACGTTGTCCTGTTCAATTCTCAGCTAGAGCATCTTCTGTGTAGAGGCATACGTGAATGGGCATGCCTTCGTTGAAGGTTGTGCGTCAGGGCTGGTAACTCGGCACTTAAAAATCCACTACCAAACATTAGCGTACTGGAGTTCCGCTGTGGCGGACACAACATTTTATGTTCCTAGGTTCAAAGGTAAATACTAAGCAAGCAGTTGGGCAGACAATGCATGAGCCTAACCAAATAAGCAACTGCACCCTACCATGAGATTTGCTGTTCTTCAATTATTTTAAAATAGCTCTCGTTGAACAATAGACCACGTGGGTTGTACTAATGAGGTCAGGAAAAAGATCAAAACATGGCATGTCTACAGCTAGTGGAGTTTGGCTTTAATGGCCTGAACATCCATAGAAACTTAAAAAGTAAAAAGCCATGAGCATCCAGAAGCCATGTAGCTAAAACACTGGTATGTCCTTAATGTGATATTTAATCAATGACTGACGACATGGTGTGGTATATTGAATATTTACCCATAGTTGGTGTGGTTTGATCACGAGGGTGAAGCCTGAGTGATTAAATAAAGCCAACCATGGGTAAATTTCAGTATACCACAACCAGTTATTGCTATTTTACAATGACATTATTTAAGAAAAAATATAATTATTTTCTTAAATAATGCCTTTATATAACAGCACTGTACTGTCCTTCCACTGCTGGTGGTATCCTGCTGCCTTGTTTTGATATACTGCGCATGCATATGGGTCTTGCATTACCATGCATATCCAGTACATCAATGCTTTGAAAAGGGAGCAACAGAGAAAAGAAAGTCTCCATTGCTCTGTTTTTTTTTTCTTTATTTCTTTTTTTTTTATTAAAAAAAGTTTGGACTACTTTAGGGGTCGGAGAGAGACAGAATGGAGGAAATGCAAAGAAAATCAGGCACGTGTCTTTAGTTTTAAATAACGTACCTGATGTTCTTTGTATTTTCTCCATGCTGCCTCTCTGGTATGTCTGGAGTCCGGACTTTCACATTTTTTTTAGTTTTTATTGAAAAAAAAAATAAAAGTTATAGAATATTCAAATGGAAAGAAGTCTGGGTGACTGGACCTTTTTCCATTGGTATATTCTGGGATTTACAACAGGCACGCTGGTTGGGCTGGCCAATCAGCGTGCATGTTTTGGAATATTAATGGCCAGTCATTATATAATTAAGCAATAACTGATGACGTGGTGTGGTATATTGAAGATTTACCCATGGTTGGCGTGGTTTGATCACGAGGGCGAAGCTCGAGTGATTAAATAAAGCCAAGCGTGGGTAAATTTCAATATACTACAACCAAGGAATTGGTTATTGCTATTATACAATGACATTATTTAAGGAAAAAAATACTTACTTTTCTTAAATAATGCCTTTGTATAATGGCGCTGTACTGTCCTTTCATGGCTGATGGTATCTTGCTGCCTTGTTTTGATGTGCCGCGCATGTGTATGGGACTTGCGTTCCCATGCATACCCAGTACATCAATGCTTTGAAAAAGAAGCAACAGAGAAAAGAAAGTCCCCATTGCTCCGTTTTTGTTTTGTTTTCTTTTTTTTTTTTTTTTATTATTAAAAAAATAGTTTGGGTTACTTAGGGGTAGGAGGATGACAGAATGGAGGAAATGCAAAGAAAATCAGGTACGTGTCTTTAGTTTTAAAGAACGTACCTAATGTTCTTTGTATTTCCTCCATGCTGCCTCTTTAGTATGTCTGGAGTCCAGACTTTATATTTTTTTTTTTTAGTTTTTATTGAAAACAAAAAAAGTTATAGAATATACAAATGGAAAGAAGTCCGGGTGATCGGACCTTTTTCCGTTGGTATATTCTGAGATTTACAATCAGTGTGCATGTTTTGGAATGTTAATGGCCAGTCATTGTATAATTGCATATATCCCATGGGCCTCCAGTATAGGAGTTTAAGTTATTATAAAGTGAAGACTCTCACTTGGCTGAAGCTTTCCTGCAGTTTTTACTGAATGATGAACCTTTTTACCCTTTGGTTTATCTCTAAGTCAGTATTATCACATCTTCGAAATACTGTTTTGGATTGCAACACATTAAATCAAGATCATATTAGAATTATTTAAAATTAACGCATTTCTTGAATTTATTGATACTGGCAACAATTTAACACTTAAATCTGTAAGTAAAACAACAACCACATTTCTATTTTAGAAAATATTAACAGAAAATGATGGTGATTTTACATCCTAAAGGGTTTTTAAAATAATAAACAAAAGTAATAGTATTTTCCGGGGTGTAACAAAATGATTAAAGCTAATTGGTAACATCATTTGTGAACTAATTAGATATCTAACCTTTGGGGTACTGTTAAACATTTGCTCGGTCTTTATGGACAGATAATAATCAAGTCTCTTAATACCTGCTAATACTTTAATTCCTTTGTATGTTAATAGGGACCAGATCATCTATTAGCGACTGCTAGAAAAATAATAACAAAAATGCAGGAAAAATATTCACCTACTTTGTCTGAATTCAGTGATTTATCTGATATAGTTTATGATACAGAAATTAACACTATTCATTTGAAAGCAGAATATTCAGTAATGGGTTATAAATTCTAACCCAAATTGAAGAAATATAATAATATTTGATGTATCCATGCTCATTATGTATTTGTACCCCAGATCTTATCTTAAACCATCAGGCATTGTTTTCTGTTTTTCTGTATAACTGTTTACAAGAGGTTGTTTCATTTAATTTATATTTTATTTTAATCTTTGATGTTTACTGTTTGTTTGTTTATTTATTTATTTATTAACATTTGTTGACTGGGAAAGTCCACTGGGCCAGAAACCCATTTTCAGCGTAGGCCCGGGGAGAAAAGCTCCACAATACATTACAGTGATAACAAGTTTGACATTGGCTTTAAAAGTATTACATGTTAAAAAAAATACTGATTCAGAGAAAAGAACTATATGTCTATAATACTGTTTACAGGATTTACAGAAGTCTAGACACAATTTACAAGATTTACAGAAGTCTTCACAAGATGAAAGAGAAAAAGCACATTTCAAGTAACAAATTTGCAGATTACTTTATTCAACATTGGGGAAATATGGGGTTTGATACAGTACTATCTATGTTAAGAATATGTTTAAAGAAAGGGATAGATTGTAGGCAGTCACACTCTAGCCCTCCAACAGGCTAGTTATAACCTGTCACAAATTGTAGACAGGACTTTCCAGACCATATCTCAAACCCTTGAGTACTATTTTATGCTTTCCTGTATAACTTTTTGAGAGGTGAACCTTTATTTGATTTATATTTTATTATTTACCACGGACTCTTACTGCTTGTTGAAAGATAGGGAATTATAGGCAGGCAAAGTTTAGCCTTCTCATGGGGGTCATGTATTGCTAACTTCAGCCAAGACTGCAGGCATCAGGAAAGCTGGGGGCATGTGCAATACTGTAAATGATGACAGATGTATGCTGATACGGGCATTCCAGTGACTGGTGTCTGCTGAACTAAGAATGACACCAGTAAAGGAACCCTGAACTGTGATGACAATAATGCTGCTAAAAGAAAGCTCTAGCTGAAAGTTAAAACACTCTTAGTGCAATGAGTCTGAAAGACAGACAAAACAGCTTGAGATATCCTTAGCTAGTTCATTGTAATCTCTACAAGGTAACACTGGTGAGCAGAAGGGACTAGTTCCGTCCAGGCAGGAGTCAAGAATTTGGCACTGAACCCCTGTAACTTCTGGACTGGAAGATTCAATAACCAGCAAAGTAGGAATTTTGACTGATTGCTTAGTGTCTGAATAAACTTCCTTAGGCCTTAAAAATGTCTATAAATTCTGCTGTTGTGGAGTGAATGATAATTGTAATAAAAAAGATATATGTATAATGCAGGAAGCTAATGAAAATGTTTATAATAGTTTGTTTTCTCTTATATAACTGTATGTGTACCCATGTTCAAAATGTGTGAAGTTAATAAAAGTGTTTAAAGAAAGAAAAGCTTTGAAAGTCTTAATTTTAGAAAGGACAGAAGTTACAGATCCTTTTTCATTCATGGATTCTGAAGACTTTTCTGAATTATTGACAAAAGTAGAGCCACGTTTCTCACTAGACATGTTTTTGAAATGGTGCCAGACAAAATTAGAGACAATAGACGTGCTTGAAGATTTTGGCCATGGTTAAATTTGGCTCAAAAACAATAACAGGAAGTTTTCTGGGATTTCCCCAAGCAAATGAAATACTGTGTGTGCCTGATGGTGGGCTGTATAATTTAACTGCAGATATGCCTTCAAAAAGAGGCTTAAATGTTTCAGGATTGATGGATTTAGGATTAATGGTGCAAAATGTCAAGAAAAAGACTTTGACAGAAAAGTTTTAAAAAAAATTAAGTTTTCCTAAAGAATAGAAACTAATAAAGAATTAAAATATTGTGAAGTTGCCTGGATCTGTTCTTCTCTGACCATCTTTATAGGTGTGTACTAGGCTAATGGTCCTGGAGCCTTTACAAGCCTCGCCCATAGAAGTGCCCTGGTATCATGCCGCCTGATGTTAGGTCCCAATGCCTCTATCAAGTACAGCCACTGGAGTGATCCCCGGGGTGAACTTTCTATTACCCATCCACTTATCAAGATTTCTCTTGAAGAGGGTCAGGAAGGTGCTCTGCTTGACATGTATGGGAAGTCTATTGCAGAGCATAGGCAGTCTCTGGGTGAGGAACCTGTCCCTCCAGCATGTTCTGTTGATTGTGGTAATGAGGTTGAGGTCTCTGGAGCATGTGGTGCAGAGGGATTGGGATTTCTTTAGATGTAGCATTTCTAACAGAGCTGGGTCAGACATGGCTTTGTAAGTCAAGCAGAGATTGTTTCTAAGAAGGCGATATGAGACAGAGAATAGCTGGAGTCTTTTGAGTCTGTCCATGTAGGACATGTGTTTAATGCATAATATCCTCTTCATGAGGTACTTCTGTGGCCTCTCCAGCTGTTGCAGGTATCTAGTGAGGTACATGCCAAATGGGACATTGTACTCGATGACTGATCTAATGAGGGAAGAGTAGAGAGAGACAATGACCTCTTTCTTCCTGGATGCAAAACCCTTGGTAATGAGATGTGCCACATAGAAGGACTTTCTGACCACGGTGGCAATGTGGTGGTCAAAGGAGAGGTTGCTGTCAACCTCCATCCCCAGTTCTCTTATAACGCCTTCAGTGTTCAGTGGGCTTCCATCGATATGGTGATTAGTGGGAACTGAGTTTTTACCAAAGGGGATGACGATGCATTTTTTGGCGTTAAGCTTAAGGCCATGGTTTCAACACCAGTCATTGGTCTCAGTGAGGCCTTTCTGTAGGATGTCTGCATCACTTGGGGAGTTAATAATGGCTCCCAGCTTGCAGTCGTCTACGAACTTGGTCATTCAGAGTCCCTTTGTGTTGGCCTGGACTTCTGAGAAGTAGATGTGAGGACCCAGGACCAATCCCTGTGGGACTCCACTCGTGACTGGTCGGCAGTCTGACTTGGATTCTACTACTTTCACACTGTGTGTTCCATCTGTGAGCCAATTTGCAACCCACCTAGTGATATAGGGGTTGATGCCTAGTTTGGTGCAAGAGAGAAAGAACTAGCAAGATCTAAGGGAAAAACTGAAGAGCAGACTTTCTGGCACCAGTAATAGTTTACCTCAGCTCAGCACTGCAGTGCAGAGCTTAAACAAATACAAACCCACGCAAAAGCGGGCTTTGAAGAGTAACAAGAATAATTGGAAAGTATCTTAACTATCTTCCACTCACAAAAATCCTAATAATGTCTTTACATTCAACCACAATCCTCTCCCATCCTCTAAGTCATCTTTTACATCACAATTCTTCCTAGCAGTAATCTTCACCAAACCTCTACCACAATTTCTTTATAAGAAAAGATAGAACTAAACTCAGGACCAGTGCATAAACTCCACACTCCCAGTCTCTCCAACTTTTCATCCTTTGGTAATGTCAAAATTATCAGAAACTAACTTGATCAAATAGATTTATTTCTGTATAAATACTCCCCCAATCTAGTTCAGTCACAAAATTCTGGCTAAAAAATGATCATTCTAACCTACTACACTTTTCTACCTGGCTGTTAGCATACTATTCATGTAAGGTCTGGTGAAAGATAGATGACACATAATTGTAAGCCCCATCTGCCTGATTTAGTGGCACCTCAGGTGGCTCTAAAAGATCCTATAGCCCCTATCAAAATAAGAATTTCCTGTAGTCCTCATGAATACCACATAGGATCTCCTCTGTATAGAGTCCATTGGCCTAGTGGCCCTAACTGGATCAACAAGGTAAAACTAACTAAACAAATTAATTAATTAATTAATTAAACAAAAATAAACAAATAACTTAAACAAGTCCCACCTCAAAGATATATCAAATTCCCAAGCCAATGTTACTTCTAACATGGATCCCAGTTGATTACTTATAAAAATCCTATCCATCCCCCTCAACCTTGTTGTTATTTACCCTCACCTTCCTCAATCAGAAAACTCTAATTCCATGTTTATAACATCATCTCCAACTCCCCAGATGCTAACCTATTTTAATATTGCAAAATGTTAGCTTTAACGTATTAGGACCATACAAGAATGAAATAACTAAATTTCAAGCAGACCTAGATCTCAGCCAATCTGTACAAAATACAGACATCCCAGCCTCCAATCACATCACTGCTTGCTGCTTGACCTCTTAATCCCAACCACCTGACTAATATTTCCAGCATTACCATTCACCTCCCTCCTTTATTGAGCACACCCACAGAACTTTAGATGTCAATAACATCACTGTAAAACAGCCTCCTAAACTGATTGCCTTTAGATCTAAATCACAGGCTAAGTTAATCCAGCTCAAATCCTACCTTTCTACCCTAGATTTGTCTCCCATACTTTTCAGTCAAGACCCAACCTATGTAACTGAAACTCTTACCCACACCTTCCGCTAAATCTAAAACAAAATTTTCCTATTATTAGAAAGACTTTTAAAACACATCATTAAATGGTTTACCAAAGAACAATGGCTATACCTAAATGAAAAATCCTGGTTTATCTGGAAAAGAAACACTACTTCAAATACCCAAAACAAATTTACTTTACTCCGACTCTTTGCTAAATAATCCATAAAAAGACAAAATGTCAGCATACACATTTCCAAACAACCATTCCTTTTACAATCACCTAAACAATTCTGGAATTAAGTGAACCTCATTACTGGTCATAAAAGCCCATATGCTAATACTCAAAATACCATATGATGCTCACAAGGTCACCTCTCTGTCACTGATTTTCTTCGTTAATTTAGCAACCTCTCCTCACTTCCCACTGTCTCCTGTACACTTAACCAAGTACCACATGTACCATCCTTTTATCTACATCCCTTCTATTCTAAACTGATCAAAGCTAAATATATGGAATCATTGCTGGAACAAATCCTATTAGATACAGCAGACAATATTTGCCCCTGGTCCATATACGACTGCAGACTGTGCGGCATTTAACCTCTACTCAGCATTTGCAACCTCTTTCTCAATTCTCAACCTATGAAAACTGCGTTAGTCAAACATCTGCTAAAGCAATCTAAACCATTTAAGGCTTCTCACTTCTACCATATATTCATTTTATCAAACCTTGATAAGATATTTGAAAATGCAGTATGCAACCAGCTGTTCTCCTACTTAAAACAATACCATTTCCTTACCTTAAAACAACATGGCTTCTGGTAAGGTAGCAACCCAATGGTTGCCCTTTGGACCTTTATAGTTGGCACATTACTTAAACTATACTATCTGTTTTTGTTGATCACATCATGTCTTTGACCTTGTGGACTATTCCATCCTTCTCAGTTGTATGGCAGTAATTAGAATAAGTCCAGGTCATCCCCATCATTTGAAGTCCCAGTTGTGAAATGAGTACCACAAGGGTCTCTTCTTGCCCCTCATCTTTTTCCAATGTTCATCAAGAAACTGCTACTTCACATACCCCCCACCTCCACCTCATGTTCAGTGCCAGTGAGACAGAGCCAACTCCAAAACAACATTCTTACTCTTTTTTTTTTACTTGTCTCAGCCGTAATAAACTGCTCATAAGTTCCAATAAAACAAACTCTGTGATTTCCAGAGCTTACTAAAACAATCAAAAATGCCTTCCTCTTTTTATATAAATGATTAAAACACTCTCCCAATTAAAATGACAACCTCTTTCACCTATCAATGCATTTGGCTAACAACACATTAAATTTTCAAGTACACTATGGAAAAAAAGGAGGACAAAAGCAAGCAGTTACTCTTCTGGGCCTGTAAGAACTCCCACTTCCTCTCACCTCCTGCATGAGCATCCATAGGTAAGTGAATCCTCTTCATTTGGTTAGAGCATGGACTTCCATTGTTTGCCACAGTTTCCAGCAAATATATGGCAGCCCTGCAATCCATTTGCCAAAAATATATAATTTCATCATTTACTTCCCAAAGTTTGAACACCACTGTCACACAATCAAAAAGTGAAGTGACTTCCAGTGAAACAAATGTCTACATTTCAAATAGGATTACTCCTTTTTAAGTTTTACATCTTAACACCTTCACAGATGGCATAATGATTAATGTAATTGTATCCTATGCAGAAGGTACAAGGTTCAATCCTGACCTCTAGCCAATTCTTGTGTGGAATTTGCATGTTCTCCCTGTGTCTCTATAAGGTTCCTCCCACTTCTCAAAAAGCACGCTGGGTGTTTCAACCTCAAACTTACCCAAGAATATAGTTGTGGGCAGCAGCACATACTCTAGATGGTGCTTATCAGGAGAAGTGCTGTATAGGGAAACCATTTTGGGTATCAACTGTGGTGTGTAGTATCACCTAGATAGGAAAACATGGATCATAGACTGCTTGCCATGTCTGGACTAGCTACTCAAGCCTGCAAAAATTGTCTCTAGGTGACACATTAACTAATGTGGCAAAATATGTGGACGGGTATTTGCTGGTAATAAATAGGTTGAGGATTTAACCTATGCCAGGGACCCATGATAACAGTGAGAGGGGTCTAAGTGTCTTTATGGGTCGGTATATGCCACCATAAAGCCTAACAGCCCCGTGTCAATAAACTACTGGTCAGCCAGTATTCAGTCATAGGAAGGAAGCTGGATAGCCTCTGAGTCTAGGAGATAAGATGTTAGGCCAGTACAGCAAAGCCTGGCATCCTGAGTTTAATATTCGGGAGGAGGAGAGACTAGAAATAGTGTGGGAACTGTGGTGAGAGAGGGGCTTCAGAAGGCAGTGAGGGATGTCTTCAGAATTAGTGACAGATTCATGGCAATCAGACTCCAGTGTAAGGCTAGGGCAGTATTCATAATTTCAGCCTATGCCCCAGAGCAGGCTTGTGATATTGAGTAAAAGAGTGCATTCAGGCAGCATTTACCATATAAAGTAGGACAACATAAATTGGTGTTGAGAAAGGGTTACGTGAATGCACATATCGGGACAGACAGAATAGGAGTTGGGGCAATGGCAATAATGAAGAAGGGGTCATTTTAGACTTCTATCTCACAAATGGCTTGAGGGCAGCCAATACATGGTTCAGCAAGACAGACAGTCAGATGATTACATACAAGAGTAGCAAATAAACTCAGGTAGGCTTCCTCCTAGAGAGGAAAGGGAAAAGACATTGGGGTAGAAATAGCAATAGCAAAGTCATTACCATGAAACACTTGGCATGCCGCATAAGCCACTGGTTAACACACTCAGCTGCAAGCAGTGGTCAGAGAAGGCTGTAAGGTCAACAGAGACTTGGCTGAATACCTGGAAGTTGACTGGACAGAAAATACAAGAGTTCAAGGAAGTACTCAGGCTCTGTCACTTCAGGAAGAAGAGGAAATTGTGGAGCTGAAGAAGACTGGCAGAATCCCTCTTCCAATGATCATGCAGGTATTAAGTGCCATAAAGTGTCTTATGATAGCCTCTATCAGCCAACTCCTACCCTCTGTGATTATGAAATGAATGACTCAATTCAGCAAGAGTGGGATGGTAATCAACTGGGAGAACAAAAAAAAGAGCCAAAAGTTAAGAAGGCGTGGGAATTTTGGTTAGCCTTTCTGCTGTCAGCCCACTGTTGTACAGAAAATGTTATAAATTACATATTTATGAAATTAGTTGTCATTAGATCATTAATACGTCATGCTTCTAATGTGGAAGGAACAGATTAGATAGTCTAGGTTGTCTTTATAGTCTTAATGATTCATTGAACATAACATTACCATTAGTTTGATAGTAACTAAATGGGAATAAAGAATTACTTGGACTCTTACATTGTGCATAGATTCTGACCAGATAACTGAATTAAAAAAAATAGGAGATAAGCTATTTAAGGCAGAGCTGGTCATAACCTCCTTATCAAAATCATTCAGAATGAAAGTAGATTGAAGAAAATGTGGAAATCATATGCAAATTACTTACTTAGAGGTACAGCCACTTAAAATGCATTACTGAACAATATTTAGTTTTAGAAACAAGAAATAAATGCTGCAGACAAAATTCTGTCCAATTTGATTTGCAAATTAAGTTGTGTTCTAAATGCATATGTTTGTTTCCTTCTGGCAGGGGCCTTTCTTCTTTCAGTATCACAAGTCTTTCATGAAAATACATTTTAGAGAACTGAAACTTGACGTGGGTGCTGGCATTTATATAGCTGTTTAGGTAATAACAGCAACACAGTGGGACAACTGGACGGTGATCAGGGAGGTTTTTGCTAATTATTTCATTATTCAATGTAGAAAAGTATAACAGCAAAAGGTAAGTCAACTAATGGTGTGTAAAACTGTATGTGTTATAACAAATTGTTACATAACGCGACAGTTTGATTTTTTTTTTTTAAGACAACATTTTTTTTTCTGGCTTGACAATATCAGTATTTACTGGTTTCAACTTCATTATATGCTCTTTTATAGTACATATGAAAGAGGACAGTATGGCACAATAACATACTTTCTGGTTACAGATCTAAATAGTCTTGAGTATTGACGCATGCAAATTATTTATAACAATTTGATGAGTACTGGAGCAAACAAGGATTTGAGATCAAGATTTTCTGGTTCCCAGATGAATCTTATAACCTTGAAATTGAAACCTTTTATTAAAATCCATTTTTCTGATAGGAAATGTCTGTACTGTACTGATTTATAGGATGTCAGAACAACGAAAAGTAAAAAAGTGTGTTTTGGTTTGTGTATGAATATGTGTGTGTGTGTGTGTGTGTGTGTGTGTGTGTGTGTGTGTGTGTGTGTGTGGGGGTTATGTGTGTGTGGGTGTTTATGTGTGTGCGCGTGTGTGGTGTGTGTGTGTGTGTGTGTGTGTGTGTGTGTGTGTGTGTGTGTGTGTGTGTGTGTGTGTGTGTGTGTGTGTGTGTGTGTGTGTGTGTGTGCGCGTGTGTGTGTGTATACGTGTGTGTGTGTGTGTGTGTGTGTGTGTGTGTGTGTGTGTGTGTGTGGTGTGTGTGTGTGTGTGTGTGCGTGTGTGTGTGTGTGTGTGTGTGTGTGTGTGTGTGTGTGTGTGTGTGTGTGTGTGTGTGTGTGTGTGTGTGTGTGTGTGTGTGTGTGTGTGTGTGTGTGTGTTTATGTGTGTGTGTGGGTGTTTATGTGTGTGCGCATGTGTGCGTGTGTATGTGTGTGTGTGTGTGTGTGTGTGTGTGTGTGTGTGTGTGTGTGTGTGTGTGTGTATGTGTGTGTGTATAAGAAATCTTAGTGCCATATCAGAAGTTCTGCAATTTAGATTTACTTATTAAACAGTAGCACTTCTCCTTTTAAGAGCACACCAGTAGTTCACCATTCAGCTTGCACAAATTAAAAGATAAAAACAATATAATAACATTAACTGTATGCATACTGTTGGAAGGAAATTCACTTTTTTTTCAATAACTTTGCATATTGCTAGGCCTGTCTTTTAGCATCTGTAGAATGATTATTAATGTATGACAATTAGGTTATGAAAAAAATGTTCATGGAAGGCTTGGCAAATTAAAAAGCAGTTTCCGTCAGCTTCATAACTGTTATAATCTGTGGTTTGGAAAGCAATAATAGCTTATTGAAAACATATAAAGAGCAATACATATGCAATTTAGCCCAGAGAGGCAATCAGGCTGGCTTTATGTTTAAGGTCATTATCTCACACATGCACGGTGATGGGCTTGATTCTAAGCTACAGTTATTGGCTGAGCTTGCTATATGCTGCAGACTGATAGCCTAGCATTTATGTACAAAAGTGGGTGGGATTAGCTTGGCGCAGATGTTCAGTACTATATGCTATTTGACCTGGACCCTGCACCAGTGCTTATCTCAGCTTGATTCCCAACGCCTGCATATATTTTATTCTGAAATTGTGAACCAGGGTAAAGCACTGATCCTGTTAGACCTATTTCAGTCTTGGCCTAGAGATAAACATAATAGATACATGACATTATACACAAAGCAAAAAAAAAGTATTATATACAAAGTAAATATCAGAGTTACCTACAGGGTATAAAGACATTAGATAACGGACATTATATACAGACAGAATAACAAAACACAATATATGCACACATTATACACAGATCAGATATTAGAGTTGTTAAGCTGAATAATCACAATGAAAAGTAGTCAGAACAAAGTGCATAGTGGGAAGTAGGGTGGGACGAGGTTAAGTTATATGACGAGAGAAAAAGAGAGAGAGAGACACATTCTCCTTGAGTCTTGCTTGACTTGGACCAAGTTACTTAATCAGACTTTGTTACTGGGTTGTCTCTGGAAAGGGAATAAATATTCAGTGAGCTAAGCCCGGTAAATTTTTTTTTTCTTTTTTCTTAGATGACAGTCTGCGGTTGCACCTGATTTAGCTCTTTGGTGTCCCATTTTACCCTGTTTGCTGAAACGCAATTTCTTCTGTTATGCTACATACCTTCTTCATTATATAGTAGCACTTCGTGATTCAGGGCTGTATTTATACACAGCAGCAGTTGTTGTAGTAGATTTCTTTTACTTTGTCACTATCTATTATGTCATTTTAGTTAATAATCTGCACACTTGGTCTGCCCCGACTTAATAAGTGTAAGGTTTGTTCAGACAGATGACAGCCACTTATTAATGTATGGGAATACTTGAAGGAATTTAAAGCCACTGCCCATAATGATCTATAGTAAGTGCTGGAATTTATAAAATACCAGGTGAGTATTATAAAGAAAAAAGTGAGATAATGCTTGAATAAGTAAAACATGAGCATGGTAGCTGGCATTCTTAAGCACATGAAAAGTGAAGGTTTGTTGTTCAACCAGCTGTTCTTACTTTTGCAAGTTAAAATATAGTGCAATCGCAGACTGACAGAAAATGGTTACAATTCAGTTACCCTTATCGTATGGGGATATAATTAGCTACTGCTTTCAAATAAGCTGAATTCTTGTTCTTAACTCCCATGCTGCACAAAGGGTTCTTAGATATTTAATACATGCAAAATGAATTCTGAGCTCACAAAATGTCTTATAAATGCAATGTTGCTGTTATCATTGGAGTCTAACACTGTAGAAACACAGATACAGGCAGATGAAAAGCATGGGTCTGTGCAGTCAGTAGATTTTCCTGTTATGTTAAACAACTGATAATGAATGTAAACTTAAACTTGTATGTGGAATTTGATAAGGAAGTCTACAAGGTTTCTGCAGACAGAACTGCTGTAATGTAAACGTGACAAAAGGGGAACACCAAACAGCAGCTCAGATCTTTCATATATAAGGAAAATGTCTCTTGTACCTAGAAGCTCGCATTCAGCATATCCTTTTATCAAAAAGATAATGTAATAAAAATCAATGCACCTGTGCATGCTTATATATACACACATACATACATACATACATACATACATACATATGTATATAATGCATATAAAAATACATGAGGATAGCCCCTTCCCTATGCTACCTAGTACAGTTCTATTGTCACTGATAAGCAAACAAAACAGCAGAAGCAGGTTAAAGGTGTCCAGCAGAAAAATAAAGTAACAAAACTTCAAGATGCCACCACAGCAAATGTGATACTTAACAAAGTATCAATGCGATAGATCATAATAATAAAATGTCACCTTAGGTTCTAATGTAAATGGCAATGCACCCAAATTCCACCACGATAGCAGTGAGCCGTTGAGCACTTCAGTTCCACAATTTAAAAACAATGTATCAGCGTATCTTTAAATACTTAACGGTTGAAAGCCAGAACATCAGCACAATAGAAGCGATGTTAAGAACCACCTTCAATTCATATTAGAAATGACAATGCAGCCAAATATTGCCACTGATACCAAGTGGTCAGGGTACCTTAAATATACTCTATCAGTCTCCAGATACAGATCTCTGGGGACTGTCACTATAACAGGAGTAATAACAAAGTGGCTATGAAGACAGAGAAAAGATCACATTAGCAAATTAAATGAGACATATGGTGCCCTTAAACAAAATACATGGTATATCTTCCACTTCCCCAAAATGCAGTGCACTGATGTCATGTGATCAAAGCATTTTTGGCAGAGTTCCATATATTTGGCACATGACTGTGAGGGCAACATCAAGGGGCAGAAGAAAAAGGAAAGACAAAAGTCAGAAAGGGCGGACTACTAATTTCTGGACAGAAGGGAGCACATTAGCAAATTAAAAAAATAATAAATGTATAACATCTTTCCCCAGAAAGCAGGACTACCTTTACTGCCAAAAAAAAAAAATATTTAGTGAAATTTATTTCACGAGACCATTGCAATGCATATAGGGTCCCACATCTTTCAATGAGTGACTGTTGTGATTGGAGGTGAAATATATAGGTCATAAAGTCAGTATTCATCAACCTTCCTAAGGTATTTAATATAACAGATCCTTCATTCTACATGTGAGATACAAGTTCTTTGCTAGACCATGGGCCTTCCTCTCATAAAAAACACAACTTGTGAGCAACAACCACTACCACCACTGCATTCCACACAAATACCAAATAAACTATCATATGCTGATGCCATTAAAAAGTCCCTGCATAAGCCTCCAAGCCCTAGTAAATCTAGGGCTCGGTGTAACTCAAACACTACAATACCTATCAGCACTAGCACAGTAAATGGTCACTAGGTAATTATCCACTCCAAACTAGTTCACATAGATACCATTCTAACAAAAGTGTAGTAGTGATTGAGGACTCCATTGTCAGCTACACCAACTCAGCTCTCACAATGCTGGATAAAGCTAGCATGGCAGTGAGTTAACTTTCAGGAGCCAGGATCTCTAGCATACCATGTGCATATGAATAACCTGGAGCATAGAACCTTCAGGGATATGTAGAGAGACATGACAGAGCTCTCCATACATGTCACAAATGTAGGTAACACCCTGATTATGAGTGGAATGTTTCCCTCTCTCTCTGAATGATGCCAAAGTACAAGGAAAAGATGACTAGATCTAACAACTGGCTGCACTGTTCTTGTCACTCTAAGGACATCCAGTACAAAGATGACTAGATCTAACAACTGGCTGCACTGTTCTTTTCTCTCTAGGGAGATCCAGTACAAAGATGACTAGATCTAACAACTGGCTGCACTGTTCTTGTCACTCTAAGGACATCCAGTACAAAGATGACTAGATCTAACAACTGGCTGCACTGTTCTTGTCACTCTAAGGACATCCAGTACAAAGGTGACTAGATCTAACAACTGGCTGCACTGTTCTTTTCTCTCTAGGGAGATCTAGTACAAAGATGACTAGATCTAACAACTGGCTGCACTGTTCTTGTCACTCTAGGGGGAGCCAGTATGCGACAACATGGAAGGAGAAGTTACACAGTCAGCTTTATTTTGCCAGTGCTGACTTGCACCTCTTGATCCAGGCTGTCTGCATACTGCTAGAATCTTTGCTGCCCCTATACTGACTTCAATATCAACTATTCCTCTGGTACTCTCTCTTTTTCAATTAAATCTGCTCACAGACTGGTAGCATTTTCCTTCAAAATCTTCAAACGACAAGATGCAAACACTATAATGTTCAGAGACTTCAAACATACAAGTTTAACTGTATTTTCTATTTACTGACACAACAGGTAGCTGCTAATAATAATAATAATAATAATAATAATAATAATAATAATAATAATCTATGTATACTTAGATAAATGTATTGACCTGGCAGTCCCTGACAGAACCAAACAAAATGGAAAGTTTGAAAGTAAACTAGCCTGGTGGTCTACATGTATAAATATAAAAAATACAAGTGAAAGAAAAAAAAAAAGCTTCTTGAACTCTATACCAAAACAAGAAAGCTCTCAACTCATGGTTAACTTAAAAAAGTGATTGAAAGAACTAAAAAACGCCATCAGGAATACAAAGTTTTCCCATGTGCTTAGTCTAGCATCAGAAACTAAAGACAATTAGAAATATTTATTTAGGAATAAAACCCAGCATTGCTCAGAACTTATCCAAAATGGTGCTACCTACTTGGATCCAGGAGAGCTAGCCAACATGCTAACAAACAAATTCAGTACAGAATTTACCAACAAAACAACTATACAAAGTCCAGATATAAGACAGAATGTCACCCCCCCAACAAAACCAAATAACACTTGTTAACAGTATTCTCCAAAATGAAAAATACATCATATGTAGGGCCTGTTTGGTTTGATAAAGTATGCAAAACATGGCCTAGTGAACCTCTTCCTACAGCTTTTCAACTTGAGCTTAGCCACTAGTTCTGCCACTAAAGCATGCTGCACAGCTCTTTGGTGCCAGTTTACAAAGGTGGACCAACCACTGACCCATTAGCCTGATTATTTTATTAACATTTGTTTACCAAGAAAGTCTGACTGGGACAGAGCCCATTTTCAGTGCAGGCCCATGGAGAAACTCTCCAGATGCATGTCTTTGGAATGTGGAAGAAAACCAGAGCAGCTGGAGGAAACCCACGCAAACTCCTCACAGAAGGCACCCTAGCTGAGAATCAAACCAGAGAACCTCTTGCTGTGAGGTGATAATGCTAACCACTGCACCACTGTGCCTCCCTAATCTCATCTGCAAAGCCATGGAACATATCATAATTGACTTAATCATATCAAATATCTCATAAGATTGGTTCTCTGCAGTTCTGCTTTGTTAAGGGGAGATCCTGCCTAATGAATTTGGTACACATTTTAGAGAGAGCTGTACAAACCATGGACAGCGGACATGCTGTCATTACAGCACATCTCAATTTGGTTAAGACATTTGACACCATACCATTTGCTAACTTAATAATGAATGAGTTATAATTTTACCCCATTCATAGTTAGGCAGATAAAACATTGGTTGAGGGATAGAACTTGTGTAGTGTGCTTGGTAGATGCAGCCACAGTAATCATGAAGATGATCAGTGGTATTTCTCAGGGCTCCATGTTGGGACTCAGCATTTGACATTTACTTTTCAGATCTCCAAATTACAAATGGGGATCTCTAGCTAACCCAAGTTTGTGTATGACTACAAGATTGGTGTCATCCTGAAGTCATCCTCAAGTCCCCTTGTGATAAGCAGAATCACCAACTGAAACTTACACAACTGGTGCTCAAATGATGGTTAAAACTAACAGCTAAAAGTGCAGTATTGTCATAGTTGGTAAACAATACCTTCATCCAGCTTATATCATAGACAATACCCCATTTCAAAATGAAAGTGTAGTGAGAGACCTTGGAACATGGGAAAATTTCCTTGTCTTGGGCCATCATGTTGCAACAGTTGTTAGGAAGTCTTTTTACTTGGTGCAGCTAAATGGAAACGTATATCAAGTAGAACCAAATAAGTTATTGCTCTGTATTCCACATTGATCACATCTATTATCCTATACAATGCCCCTGTTGGGATATATCTGGTTAGGTATATCAAGCAATGGTAAAGAACCCAGATGCTCCTGACTAAAAAGACTATAGGCTTAAAAGACAAAAGCTACTGGGAGAAGCTGGAAGCACTGTCCTTTTATTTAGTGCCATGTAGACTCCTTAGGGGCAATGTGTGCTTTTTCTTTCAGGCCATTAGGGATAAAGTAGTCCGAGATCTCTTACATCTGCAGAAAATCAAACAGTCCCGCTAAAATTAGTAGCACAGATCTCAACCTGCTTCAGCAAATAAACAAAACATGTCAGAAGGACAGATTTGTCACACAGTGCTTACCCTTTCTTTTAAACAAATGTCCACTTGAAATAAAACAATGTATTACATTACCTTCCTTCAAAAAAGAGTAAGACAATTGGATGGCTGCCCAAACTTCACCCCTGGTGTGACTGGCCTGTTTTTCCTTGAAAAAGGAGGTAAGGTCTAAGGGTGTACTAGCACAACATAAATGGCCAGAGAGCCCAATTGCCTTGTATTTTCTATGGCTCTATGATTCTGTTCCTACCTGACTTTCACATTTGAGCAAAAATTAGTGCCCAAGCTTTAACACGGTTTAAAGATTTTTTAAACAAAATGGACTTTAAAATACAAATAAGATCCATTACATCTCATACTGCCATGCTTACTAAAGGTGTTCCACAAGGATTTGTTTTATCTCCATAACTCTTCTCTACGTTTCCCAATAAACTTCCTGTAAACCTTGCTCAAATTCCAATTATCTTATATATACAGATAACTTAGTAATGTATAGAGATAACACTTCACAGTCAACTATCAAACAGAGATGGAACACAAACTCTCACAACTTTCCCATTGATTATTTTAACCTCAAGAAAACTGGAGTTATGATCTTTGGTACTAGACAAAAATGATCTGAAGTGCCACAGTAATGGAACATTGTTTATAATTCACTGGAATCAACTGAAATCGTCCCATACTAATTCATTGGAATCGACAGATCGCCCCATACTAATTCACTGGAATCGACTGAAATCGCCCCGCACTACAGTATCTTGGTACTTCTTAAGAGGAAACTAGAAGAAGATTTGTGGTCTACACTCTTGTGGCAGGAGATATAGCTTAGATCCTCCTAAGATGAGAATTGCTGGTTGAAGGCTTAGTGTGTCTGTTATTCTAAAAGTGTCTTAGTTCTGGTTTAAGCACTCAGGCTTCAAGCCAGTTATTTTACATTAAGAAATTTAGTACCTGCTTATTTGAACCACATTTCTTTATGAAATTGTTGCACTTTGGGCTTGTTTTAGCAAAACTCCACAGAGTTTGGTGACCAGCTACTGTTCTGCTGTATTTATCTGATCAATCTAAGCCATCTGCTGATCTCTGTGAACTTAAGTAGAATTTTTCACTGTATATTGCACTTTTGAACTGCATTTTTACCATATCACTGCTATTTTTGAACTGTTTTTTTCTGAACTTCTTGCACTTTGTTTGCTATAGCATAGACTAGATTCAGACCCACTGAATCTAGTTCTGTTTGCATAACTTGAGCACTAAACTTGGCCATCTTTTGTTGGAGAGGGTTCCCCCTACACCTTAGTGGCAGGAGTGTGCAGTTAGAACTCATCTGATTGAAGGCTGCTGGAACAGGGCTCAGTTATGAGCTTTTTTATTGGTTAATTTGGTGAAATCAGTTTGCTGTCATTTGCTACATAAGCACTGTGTTTGCATGGGGTTGCACTTGTTTGCATATTGCTCATTGCTGAGCAGTGGTGGGCACTGTTGATGGTTATAGACGTAAACACTTCTGCCTATAGATTTTCCCTTAGGACTCTGCTGGTGCTCCATTGGTGAGTTCTAATGATTGCCCACAATGAAATATGATACATTCAGCAAAGCTCCCGAGGTACCAACACAGATCCTACCCAGGTTTGCTTCTAGTACCTTTTCACTTGTGGCTAACTAAAGTATGTTTTTAACGTTAACAAGAGTGGGACTGCAATCATAATAGCAGAAGAAAGGTAGACTGCTCTGTCTGGGTTAGGATACACAAAGGTAAACTTAAGTGAGAACTACTTGTTGTATAGCCAGCTGCATGATTTGTTTCTGATACCTTTTCACTTTAGGATAGCTGAAGTGTGTTTTTATATTAAAAAGACTGGGACTGCTGTTCTAGTGACAGTAGTAAAGTAACCTGGTCAATCAGAATTTGGGAACACACAGGGAGGCGAAAAGTGAGATTGTTTCATTAGCCAGTGGGCTCTTTAGGGACTTAGTTGATTTGTGCACTTGGGATCTATTGTTGCTGTGCTTTTACATTAATAAGCTCCAGGATCATCTGTCTTGTGGAGGAAAGTGTTTGCCTGGTCTGTCTGAGTTGGGAAGCACTCCAACGAGATCAAAGTGCAGTCATTTCGTGGCCAGAGGGCACAGGGTTAGTTTTCAGCTTTTTATTTGTCTGATATAAATTAGGCATATTTGCATGGAGCTGCACAGTGGCGATTAGTAGCACCCTGTATGGCAGGAAATCCTATAAAGCTAGTACTTAGGACTTTAACCTGTAACACAGAAAGGCTTTGTGTGGAGCTAAGCATAGGGCAGCTTGTCAGCACATCAAATAGCACTAATAACAGATCATAGCACTATCTAACATTTAGCCATAACTCTGATAACCAGCCAGGTGACCCCTGTAAAACCAAGTCCCCAAATCATAATAGCCCAATAGATCTGCAACTTCCTAAAGTCTCTGTGGCCAGCTTTGTAGATTTATATCTGGATCCTGAGACTATATAGCAATTGCCTCATGTACTCAGACAACTTTTCCATAAAGAAACTGACATAGTATGCAAGAGATGTGCTCACATAATTTCTTTGGAAGCAAAAATCTCTGTTACAAACAAGGTTGTCAAGAGCATACACACTGCATCCTTCATGAAAAATGTTCACCACACAGAAAGACCTTCAGGCACTTAGAAGAAACCTCAAAGACCTTATAAGCCATCAAACAGCAGCAGCTATCTTTAGCGATCACCTAAGCACACACCAAAAGCAACACCTAACACCACACATAAGCCAACGCCCAATGATCCCCCATGAATAAAGCCCATAAGGCAAGTAAACAAGTTACCTAGTACTGCATGACACACAAATGCCCCCCTCACCACTCTATACAAGACAAAGATAACAGTTAGTTGACTATCTGGAGCTAGGATCTGCAATATCATGTATTCATTCAACTCACTGCACCAGAGATAGCAATACGATTCTATCATAATCCATGTGGGTGTAAATGACCTGAAATGTACCTCACTGGACTACATATAAAGAGAACTTATGGACCTCTCTGAATATGTGTCACCAACAGGTACGTGTCTTGCATTGAGCAGCATTCTACCTTCATCAAAGATGATGCCACAGTATGAACAGAAAATTATTGATTTTAACAATTGGCTTAAGTTCTGGTGTCACTCCAGGGAAATGCAATATCTATCAACATGGGAAGTCATGGTTAACAGACCACATTGTTTTGCCAAGATGGTTTGCACCTGTCCTCTCTGGGCTTTTGGATATTGGCTAAAACTTTATCCACCCCCTTAGAGTTTTCTTAGGAAATGTCAGCACTGACAAAACTACCAACAGAGGAAAAAAATTTAAAACAGCCTTAAGGTGTTGCTGCGCGATGCTCAGACAAATTAAAACAGCCTTAAGGTGTTGCTGCTTGATGCTCAGACAAATTAAAACAGCCTTAAGGTGTTGCTGCTTGATGCTCAGACAAATTAAAACAGCCTTAAGGTGTTGCTGCTTGATGCTCAGAGCCTAAACAAAACACTCCACACTCTACAAGCTCTTCTCACTCTGGGGAATGTAGACATCTTTGCTGTTACTGAGACTTTGTTTACAATCACAGAAAGTACCCCAGCAGTTGAAGGCTACAGTATCTTCCACACATTCAGGCCAACAGCAGCACAACAGTTGCTAAACGTGGCAGTGTCTGCCTCTACATTAGCAACAAATACAACTGCAGGCTGGTTAAACAGAATGATGCATTGGAGTTCATTCATTTCCAAGTCTAAATATACATGGTTCATTGCCATGTCCTGGCCAACTACAGATCACCATCTATAACTCATGAAGCTCTAAACCTGTACCTAGACCTACTAGAATCACTCATCATGCAAACAAATACCTTATTCATGGGAGACTTGAACTACCCCCAATAGACTGAGAAACATAAACTGGCTGAAATTCACAGGCAAAACATTTCCTGGGCTTTATCAAGATAAACACCCTTGACAAGATAGTTTACACTCCAATCAGAGGGTCAAACATATTTTACCTAGTGTTCACCAACATGGGACAGCATTGCCCCCCAACCCCCATCACATTCTCATTGGTAAGGTTGGACCACAAAGCCATTTCCCTCAAAATAAAAATCATCCCAGAAAATCCAACTAAAGCCATAACAGTTAGGAACTATTCTAAAGCAAACTACATCCTGTTAAGAGACAGTTTGTTAAATTGACTCCCTTCCGGTTGCTGTTACAGAAAAAAAAGAACCATTTAGTATAGCAACAGTACACCATTAAACCACAAGTCTAGAGCACACACAAACCTAAGCTGAGGCATTTCAGGCAGAACAGTCATGGTCCGGTGCTGCTACAGAAAGGAAATAAATGTGGTATTAACAGCATATAGTTTAAGTTTGCTAATGTAAAGTTGAACTATATGTCTGACATGATTCATAGCAGTTTCAGTACTCCAGTGACACAACAAATACATCGTTCATGCTTGATTAGCTTAAATAAAATGTGATAGCTAAGATCAGGGTTCTTGAATAATAGTTCCCATTCCTCTTGGCCCTGAATGTTAGGGGCTAAGGCTTATGCCTCAGCATTAGTTTCTCTTTCATGTCTAAACTACTACTGATATTACATACACATATAAAGCCTGCTGCAGCAGATTCAGTGATTAAACAATGTAAAGTGCTCTAAACTGTTTGGGAGACTTTAACTTAGTTTATTTAATATAATTTACATGACCCAGTTTGGTAACATATAGGGAGGAAGACTGGATACCATTCATACACACAATCGTGACAAGACCTGAGTGTGTGTGTGTGTGTGTGTGTGTGTGTGTGTGTGTGTGTGTGTGTGTGTGTGTGTGTGTGTGTGTGTGTGTGTGTACATGTGCATGCATGTGTGTGTGCACTTCTATGCATGAACCAGAGCTCATTTGTTGGTAGTAGTAGCAGTAGTAGTTGTAATAGCAGTAGTAGCTGTAGTAGCACCAGTAGTAGTAGCAGTAGTAGCCGTAGTCTTAGCAGCACCAGCAGTAGTTGCAGTAGTAGCAGTAGTAGTACAAGTAGTAGTAGCACCAGTAGTAGTAGCAGTAGTAGTAGTAGCACTAGTAGCAGTAGTAGTAGTAGTAGTAGTAGTATACCATTCATACACACAATCGTGACAAGACCTGAGTGTGTGTGTGTGTGTGTGTGTGTGTGTGTGTGTGTGTGTGTGTGTGTGTGTGTGTGTGTGTGTGTGTGTGTGTGTGTGTGTGTGTGTGTGTGTGTGTGTGTGTGTGTGTGTGTACATGTGCATGCATGTGTGTGTGCACTTCTATGCATGAACCAGAGCTCATTTGTTGGTAGTAGTAGCAGTAGTAGTTGTAATAGCAGTAGTAGCTGTAGTAGCAGTAGTAGGAGTAGGAGTAGTAGCAGTAGAAGGAATAATAGTAGCAGTAGTAGCATAGTAGCACCAGTAGTAGTAGCAGTAGTAGGAGTAGTAGCAGTAGTAGGAATAGTAGTAGCAGTACTAGTAGCAGTAGTAGCAGTAGTAGTAGCAAAGTAGCACCAGTAGTTGTAGCAGTAGTAGTAGTAGTAGTAGCACCAGTAGTAGTAGCAGTAGTAGCCGTAGTCTTAGCAGCACCAGTAGTAGTTGCAGTAGTAGCAGTAGTAGTACAAGTAGTAGTAGCACCAGTAGTAGTAGCAGTAGTAGTAGTAGTACTAGTAGCAGTAGTAGTAGTAGTAGTAGTAGTATACCATTCATACACACAGTCGTGACAAGACCTGAGTGTGTGTGTGTGTGTGTGTGTGTGTGTGTGTGTGTGTGTGTGTGTGTGTGTGTGTGTGTGTGTGTGTGTGTGTGTGTGTGTGTGTGTGTGTGTGTGTGTGTGTGTGTGTGTGTACATGTGCATGCATGTGTGTGTGCACTTCTATGCATGAACCAGAGCTCATTTGTTGGTAATAGTAGCAGTAGTAGTTGTAATAGCAGTAGTAGCTGTAGTAGCAGTAGTAGGAGTAGTAGCAGTAGTAGGAATAATCGTAGCAGTAGTAGCATAGTAGCACCAGTAGTAGTAGCAGTAGTAGGAGTAGTAGCAGTAGTAGGAATAGTAGTAGCAGTACTAGTAGCAGTAGTAGCAGTAGTAGTAGCAAAGTAGCACCAGTAGTAGTAGCAGTAGTAGTAGTAGTAGTAGTAGTAGTAGCACCAGTAGTAGTAGCAGTAGTAGCCGTAGTCTTAGCAGCACCAGTAGTAGTTGCAGTAGTAGCAGTAGTAGTACAAGTAGTAGTAGCACCAGTAGTAGTAGCAGTAGTAGTAGTAGCACTAGTAGCAGTAGTAGTAGTAGTAGTATACCATTCATACACACAATCGTGACAAGACCTGAGTGTGTGTGTGTGTGTGTGTGTGTGTGTGTGTGTGTGTGTGTGTGTGTGTGTGTGTGTGTGTGAGTGTGTGTGTGTGTGTGTGTGTGTGTGTGTGTGTGTGTGTGTGTGTGTGTGTGTGTGTACATGTGCATGCATGTGTGTGTGCACTTCTATGCATGAACCAGAGCTCATTTGTTGGTAGTAGTAGCAGTAGTAGCTGTAGTAGCAGTAGTAGGAGTAGTAGCAGTAGTAGGAATAATAGTAGCAGTAGTAGCATAGTAGCACCAGTAGTAGTAGCAGTAGTAGGAGTAGTAGCAGTAGTAGGAATAGTAGTAGCAGTACTAGTAGCAGTAGTAGTAGCAAAGTAGCACCAGTAGTAGTTGCAGTAGTAGCCGTAGTCTTAGCAGCACCAGTAGTAGTTGCAGTAGTAGCAGTAGTAGTACAAGTAGTAGTAGCACCAGTAGTAGTAGCAGTAGTAGTAGTAGTAGCACTAGTAGCAGTAGTAGTAGTAGTAGTAGCAGTAGTAGCAGTAGTAGTAGCATAGTAGCACCAGTAGTAGTAGCAGTAGTAGCAGTAGTAGTAGTAGTAGTAGCACCAGTAGTAGTAGCCGTAGTCTTAGCAGCACCAGTAGTAGTTGCAGTAGTAGCAGTAGTAGTACAAGTAGTAGTAGTAGCAGTAGTAGCAGCAGTAGTAGTAGTAGTAGTAGCACCAGTAGTAGCACCAGTAGTAGTAGTAGTAGCAGTAGTAGTAGTAGTAGCAGTAGTAGTAGTAGCAGCAATAGCAGTAGTACTAGTAGTAGTGGGGTAGCACCCCCATTGCCAGTGCACTGTATATTATGTGGTTAACGACATGTGTTGAATTTATACATAATACCAAAAGATACATCTCAGCCACTGCATGTAGTTGTGTAAGGTATCAGATGCTTGATGTGACCTGTACTGTAACTGGTAATGCTGACATAACAGCATCACTGCTCACAATGCTGGAAACCCAAAACATTGTAACACATGGAATACCAAAGTCCCTACCACTTTGAACCTAGAAACAAGCACTAAAATGAGGTCATGAATGGGGACAAATCCAGGAGTTCAAAATACTGTGTTTCCAGCTTTGTGAGTGTTGATGTTGTTATGTTGGCATTATCAGTTTCTGTACAGGTCACATCAGGCATCTGATAGATAACCGGTTGTGTATTAAAATTAATGTAGACTCCCCAAAGGGTATGTCTATTCTTCCTGCCTTCTCTGTCTCTGTCTCTCTCTCTCTGTTCTGGCTGTATGGAAAACTTTATGACTTAAAAAAAAATAAAAACTCAAATAGTAGTAATTAAGCACAAACCATCAACAATTTTCTTGGAGTCATATCCTTATTTTTGGAGTTATAATAAGTTTAAATATTTGGAAGTATATTTCAAGAGCACAATGAAAGTCTCCCAGAAGGAAACTTGCAAAGCTTTAGCACATAATTTGTGACAATGTGTAAGCTTTGGAAAATATTAATATTCGGTATAGACCAAAAGGGCAAACCCTGTAGATGTTCACCTTTCTCCGAATATACTATGCATGGCCAACTCAGAAAGATTTTTTAACCAGAGTGAAGTAATGGATTTTTAAGTTCCTGTTGAATAAAAAGGAATCTAGAGTGGTTCAGGGGAAAAACATGTCTGTATATATATATATATATATATATATATATATATATATATATATATATATATATATATATATATAGGGGCTGTGGGGGGCATAGCCCCCACATAATTTTAATGTATTCACTATTATAAGAAGGTATATTCATTAGAAATGCATTGATATATATATCTTTAGTAAAAACTATTGGCATTATTTAATATTCTCACTCCAGGGTTGCACTGCAGTGGGGCAGGGGCAATATTCCATTTTCGACCAAATGAACTTCGACCAAGTGAGCTTTCAGTCAAGTGGGCTTTCAGTGAAGTGCAATGCCTGGTATCATTTTCGACTAAGTGTATTTCGACCAAATGTATGGAATCCATATATATATATATATATATATATATATATATATATATGTGTGTGTGTGTGTGTGTGTGTGTGTGTGTGTGTGTGTGTGTGTGTGTATACACACACACACACACACACACACACACACACACACACACACACACACACACACACACACACACACACAAAGGTACACACAAAGATGCAAGGAGACGCTGGTGACAGGGCTTTTATAAAACATAGGGTTATGTTTCATAAGGTAAACAAAAAAAGCAACATCCCACATGACTTGAAAGCAAGAACAGGCCTTTGTTTATATTCCATCAAACAGTATTACAGTCTCTTACAGACTTTCCAAGGAAAAGATGTCTTTAAAGAATTGCCAGGCTGTAGGCCCCAATCGCAACTTTAAAATCCAGATATTCCGTTCAATTATAATTCTACATGTTAGCCCATACTGGGTTCTCATACTCTATGTTTCTAGGGTCTTCCAGGTAAACTCCTATTTACCCACTTTGAGCCTCCAGTTGACAAATAAATAATCCTGAACCTAACTCTTCAAGTAGTTTTTTTTTAATATTAGCATAACTGGCAACTAGTGCATTGTAATCTAGGTAATATTTAGTGTCTACCTATTTAACTATGGAGCGGGAATATTCCAAAATCTAAATCGCAGCACTCATTTTAAAGAAACACTGCCTTAGACACTAGAAATAGCATGTTACAACTATCTCCCTCCCAGCAAAAAAAAAAGGCATTTAGAACTCATAATGATGTATTGTAGGACCTCAGCAACATATCAGTATTCTGTTGGTTAAGCTGGACATTAGAGTCAGTGCATTTTTAAGGGGTGGGGGAATAACAACCACCAGCACAAGTCGACATTGCCATTAGTGTCTACTTAACCATCGCAATGGGTTGTGTCTATTACCAAACTGAAATGCCAAACTAAAATATAGTACTTCATACCATTCAAGGCCCACTTTATAGCTAGTCAATCTGTTTTAATGGCTGAGTATTTCTACTCCACATTACTCAACTTTCTGCTGCTGCAGCACATGGTTCCTTATCTTGAATGTCCTGTGACAGCAATGCTTCAAACCTTCATCTGATGCACTGGTATACAGGGAACACTGTGTAGTAAAATCAGTAATCACCAACAAGGGTTCAGACCACAGGATCACTTTATTTTTTTTACTTTAGTAAATGTTCTGTCAACATAATTAGCAATAATTAGCAATCAGTGCTTTATTGTCTAGTTAATACATAATGCTTGGCTGGTTAATTGTTGTGAGAATATTCCCACAATCACTGCAGCACACATTTTGAGGATACATTACCCACACACTAGATGTGAGCATGCCTCTCAATCTCTCTAACACACTCTCTCTATATATATATATATATTTATCTATATACAGAAGGCTCCCTGTCAGATTACTGAAGTTTCAAAACTTTGAAAGTCATATGGTTGAGACCATATCATTTAAGTTTTGAAACTTCAAACTTTTTGAATGGAGATTGTAGTACAGTGCAAAACAAGGAATGTACCCTTTTCCACAATGTAGTGCAATCTCGGAATTGGTATATTTATTTAGCAGGGGGTATGGGGGAGCAGGGGGCTTCCCCCCTGAAAAAAAGTTAAAAATATTTTTTTTTGTTTTTTATTTATTTATTTTTAAATGATTGAAGTTCTGAAACTTTAATCATATATTCTTGGCCATATGAATTTCGAAGTTTCGGAACTTAGATAATCTGACATAGATCCTTACAAACATATGCATATGGATTTTAGATAGATAGATAGATACATACATATATGGTTACTATGCTGTTCATTTTCTGCACACATTTCAACAACTTGGTGAGGTGACACTACTTGTCGACATGACACTTAGCCAACTAGTACTATAGTTAACGTGTACTGCTACAGAACAGTACAGGGTAGTTCCCTACTGCTTTGGTTAACAACTAAGAAGTGTGTCAAGTAACTGGGCATGGAGATATAGCCCACAATATTTAGGGGTGGGGTTTGGCTGGGCACCCCCACATGTAAAGGAATTATGTGTGTTGCTGCCCATAGATAGAGCACAGTGCATGGACAGAGACTAAGCTGATGTATATATGTTTTTGTTGAGCTTCAAACACTAGGCATGTAGTATAATTTGACATGAAATTGGTTGAGATAATACTGCTGATATGTGAATTTTATTGGGAAGAAATGAAGAGACCCTAGAAAAGAAGTTTTCCAGCTGTAGTATTCATGAGGAGGTAACAAATGTAATATACTTAATTTAGAGATCACATCAGAAAACTTATCAGGTTTGCTTTTACAGTCAGTTGTGGTTTGCTGTAATAGTTCTGTGACACTTTGTAACTAAATGCTTTATATTTATATATCCATATCTGTATATGGGAGAGCTTATAATAAATGAAAGTCCCAAAGGTCGACATCTGTTTTGCCAACACACTTTGGTCAAATGTGAGATTCCTGGATTGACCTATTTATAATGATTGCGACAGGATAGGCAATGCTATCAGCTGCTATTTTAAAGTATTCACTGGGAAGGCCATCAGCTAAAGTAGAGAATAGTTTGAGTTTAAGAGTAGTTTTATACTGGATGTGGGCACATGTTTGAGGATGAAAGTGGATGTGGTGATACAGAGCTGCTGGGCAGGATTAAGATTAGAATTTGGGGAATCCTTAGCTAGAGATGCTATACTGTCTATGAAATAAGAGTTGAATTGTATTGGTTTTGAGTGATGAGTTATTGGGAGAGGAATTAGAGTTGAATTTATGGCCAGGATGCAAGATTTCTTTAATGGCTGTCCAGAATTTTTTTTAGGTTCTGTTTACTATTATTCTGAAAGATATTATAGTATAGTTTTTGTCCTCATTAATTTGCTTTTTACTATAATTCCAAAGCATTCTGAATTTTTCAAGATATTGTGATGTTTGATATTTTTGACATTATTTCCCTACTTTTTCTCTATCCTGTAGTATCAGTCTATTCTTTTGGATAGCCAAATTTCATAATTTATTTTTAGTCTATTCCTTCTAGGAGGTGCAAGGCTATATAGGATATTCAGGAAAGTTGTACTAAATTCATTTGCATCATCATCCAAGGGGAGGATTTTTAGGAAGTTCCAGTTAATAGATGATTTTTACCTTCTACCTGGCTCTATCTCTTACTGCTCTGTTGGTAACTGACTTGGTGACATGGTTCTAGCATAACACAAAGTTGTGTGCTTGCATACTTTTGACAGCAGAAATCAAGTTTCCAATACTGTAAGCAAAAGAGCTTATGCAATAGTTGATCTTCATAAACATATGTCAAATTTTGCTCTTAGATCGCCATTATATTCTCCAACTAAAAAGAAGAGCAAAGCACATATTTTGAGCATTTATAAGTAGATTTGTCTATGTATGGAAGGAAAGATAATGTAATAGTAAACAAAAAGAGCTACTTTAGCTTGGAATTTTTGGAATCCAGTACAGCATAATATAGATAGTCTAGCTATGGAGACTCTCTTTAACCCCTCTTCACCCCCCCTTTGTCATCTTTCTCTTTTTCTGATCACCCTCATCCATCACTCTATCCCTCTCATGCAACCCTTGTATACCTACATTATAAACCTTCTACATTCAGCAATTTGAAGCATACAGTCTACATAGAACTAATTCTATACTGTGCCCTCTCTCTCTCAATCATATGTTATCATTATCCACCTATACAATACTAACATCTTCTCTCCCCTCCTACATAATTTTATAACTTTCTTCATTATATTTCTTGAACACTTTACAAACCTATACGATACTAAAGTCTCCCCTAACATAATCTTATAACTTACTTCAGTACATATCTTGAACTCCTTGCAAATCTTTCTTTTTATGTTCATAGGATGATACTGGGCTACTGGCTCGGAGGCCCTTATAAGCCTAGCCAAGAATTTAGCCCATGTTCCCTCAAAGTCAGCCCCTGTTTCCCCTGTCCATTAGGGACACAGGTGGGATCTCAGGGGTATATTTTCTGTTTCCCATCCAGTCATTCAGGTTCCTCTTAAAGAGGGCTAGATTCAGTCTGAGGCCATGCTTCTGGCACCAGTCATTAGTTTGGGTAAGGCCCTCTTGGAGGATGTTCATATCACTAGGGGAATTTAAGATAGCACCCAGCTTGCAGTCAACTGCAAACTTGGTCAGCCACAGACCACTGGTTTTGGCTTGCACCTCAGAAAAGTATATCCCGAACATTAGAGGCCCCAAGACCGACCCTTTGGGTACACCACTTGTTACGGGTCTACTACTAGAGGTGTATTCCCCTACTTTGACTGAGTAGGTTCTATCAGAGAGCCGGTTAGCTACCCATCTGGTAACATATGGGTTGATCCCTAGCCTGGAGAGTTTATCTATTATGTCCGAGTGGGGAATAGTGTCAAAGGCTTTGGCTAGGTCAGGGTAGGTATTGTGCACCATCTTCCCCTCATCCATGGCTTTGGTGACTGTTTGAAAGAAGTCAATCAAGTTTAACAGGCATGGTCTCATTTGACAAATCCAAATTGTATGGGGTCAAGCATTTAGAGGTTGCAATGTCCTTGTTTATAACGTCCATGATAATACATTCCATGGCCTTGCAGATCAGGCTAGTTAGGCTGATGGGCCTATAATTACCTTGGTCAGTGGACATTCCACCTTTGTGTAGAGGGATGACAGTGGCTGTCCTCCATTCAGGTGGGATGAAGCTGGTGCTCAGGCTTTGCTTGAATAGGGTGCCTAATGGAGCTGAGAGCTCATGCCTGAGTTCATGTAGGATACAGCCAGGGATGTTATTGGGTCCCATAGAGACTGTATCTTTTGCCTTTGAGAGGCCATTAAGAACCTGCTCCCTGGTGATGAGGGGAGGGGGACAGGTGCTGGGAATGTCCTGGTTTACTGATGGGGGACAGTGGGGTGAAGTTTTCACTAAACCTGTCTGCCAGAGCAGGTTGGCTATATCTATGGCATTTGTGTATGTGGTGTTACTGACCACCAGTTCAGAGCAGATTTGGGTGTTGCCTTTGAGATTGCAGAAATATGTGAAGAAGGCCTTGTGATTGTCCTTGGTGGATGTTGCCAATTTGGACTCGAAGTTAGCCTTAGAGGATTTCACTTGTGACCTTATTTGCTTGTTCAGACAAAGGAGAGATTGCTTCCAACTTGGCACCTGCTCCTTCTTGGCCCTGGACAACATTTTTTCCTTCTATTATAGAGTTTGTTTATTGCTGCTGTCCACCAGAATGGTTTACTCTTCCTTGAGGAAGATGATTTGGACCTGTCAAGTATTGCTGAGTCCATACAGCTATGGAGGTGCTCATATAGTTTTCTGGTGTAGGCTTGGACATTAGTGATAGTTCCAACTGAAGGGATGTTGGCTGTGAAGCTACTTATACCTGCTCTGAGGTGATTGTAGTCAGCTTTGGAAAAGTTTTTTCGTTTGACCCTGACAAGGGGGGGGGGGGGTGTCAGGGGAGATGGTGACTTCAAAAGTGATCGCTTTATGTTCGGATCTTACCATGGAGGATGAGACTGCAGGAGTGCTACAGTGGCTACGCATGTTGGTTAGGACCAGGTCCAAGATATTTTCTCCTCTCATAGGGGTGTCGACCAGCTGATCTAATGCATTGGTACTGATGAAGTCGAGGAATCTCTGGGCATTCATGTTTGAGTGAGAATAGGTCTTCCACTCTATGGTTGAGTAGTTAAAGTCACCCAGGATCAGGGTAGAGGGTTAAATTTTGATGGATACTGAAATATAAGGACACTAAATGTCTTTACAACAATGCTTTCCCTTTTACAGTCTCAGTCCATTTACTTCCTGCAAGATTTTAGGGTTACAAGAACTTTATAAGCTTATAATTGTTGTTGTAAATCCTTTACTGTAGATACTTATCTTTTATTATGTTAGTTTTTTTTCTCTGAGGAATGTAACTTTGTTTTTTCACAGTCTGAAATTCACTTGTTAATATGAATGTACTATGATGGTGTTTTCTTCCTGGGTATCAACTGAAAATGGGCTCTGCCCTGTCAGACTTCCCCGGTTAACAAAGTCAAATAAATAAATAAATATGAGCTAAGAACTGCTGTTCTTAACAAAATATCTAGCCACATTGTTTACTTCCATTTGTGACTTACAAGATGTTGTCAGGAACATAAAAACACTCTGCATGGTTTAAAAACATAGCACGCTTTCGAGAATTTGAAAACAAGAATATCTGCTTTAGGACATTGTCACAGAAATATACTTCCAAATGTGAGCCAACTAGATTGTTACATGAAACATTTGAAACATAACCTTCTATCACTGGAAGAAAGATCAAAATGTGATAACTTCATTGTGGGCCTAGGTGAGGACTACCAACTTAATAGCTTTAATGAAGCAATAAACAAAATTTTTACTGAGATAGCAGGTCCAGACAAGGCATGCCACATTTATGCTATAGGCAAATACACAGAGCATTATCCCCAACAGGGGCAACAAATAAATAACGTGGAACTTCTCAGTTCATCTGATGCATGTCATGTCCCGTTTGCAGCCAAAAAACAAAAGCTGATATTATGGAAGGGCTTTAACATTTACATAACTGTTGCCCTAACTAAAGAAGTCAGAATGGAATGATTCAATATGGTACCAGATATTCACCTCTGAGCAATGTGGCATCAGATTCAAAAAAATGCAGCCTCAGTAGCCCAACAAGTAGCATACTCATCTTTGGTGTGGGAAGATCAAAAGGCTATGGGTTCTATTCCCACACCAGGCAGCTGGGTTCCTTTCCAAAGGCAGCACTGGGGTGGAAGGGTTGCATTCCTGACTGTGCTGCCATTCTGATGAGATATTAAACCAAGGCCCCATTTGCCTGCCTGAGCTGGTGGTAGCTCAGATAGATGTAAACGTTCTCATGGCACCAATCAAAAATAGTAGGTTAAGTTCCCCAATGCCCTGGCCAAATGTATCCTAGTAGTATAAATACCACCTCAGATCTCCCCTGAAAAGAGGCTATAAGCATAGTGGCACTAACCTGGTCAACAAAGAATAAATATATATATATATATATACATATATATATATATATATATATATATATATATATATATATATATATATATATATATATATGTGTGTGTGTGTGTGTGTGCGCGTGTGTGTGTGTGTAATGAGAGAGGAGGTCAAAATTATGTTACCAGTGTCCCTTTTAATTTTGTATACATTTTACATCAACAACTTTCATCAGCTCCCAGAAATATTTTATTTGTCTGATGTATAACAATATGTGTGCAAGAACTTCCATCCTAATAGTCTAAATCTTCTGAATTTAGTTACTTTCCTGGGTGCCAATAATATTTCAGTCCAATCTATTTCTGCTTTTCCTTCTGGTATAATCTTTCCTCATCAATTAATTTGTTTATTCACCAGCTTGAGCATCTCCAGCTACTGCTGCTTAATAAATACTACTGACTAAACTCTTATTGTTTGCTTTTGGCTGTCTATATTGTTATTATGCTTTCCAATTGTGGCCTTTGTAGGGTTCTGCTTTTTAGCTCTGTATGATATTTCTCCAGTATGTATATATCCCCTATACTTCATCATGTCCGACAGCCTGGTTTACTTTTCTAAAGAAACGTGCAAGTAATTAAATTCTCTCCTATTCTTAACTGATTATCTTTCTAGTCCACTTTATTAAAATAGTGGTGTCTAGCTGGAAATCTGGATTGCTAAACTGACAGGCCACACTTTAAACTTCCATATATCTTCACTCTCATGAGTTTTATCATCGCCTGGTACACTGTCTTCAGATTTCATCCTTTTCTTTGGCTACTTAATGCTTGTGTCCAAAAGCTTAACTTTTGTATACTACCCAAATCGTCACCCTGCCCCAGCATCATGTTTTCCACTTTGATTCTTAGGTGTTGTTCTAAATATAGTAATCAGCCTTTGCTGTGTGATTTTTATAAAGATCTGTAAAGCTAGGGTCCCTGTTCTACTGGTAAGATCATTGTCTGCCAACTCACATTTATAGGGTGGGGTTCCTGTGTGTGAGAGTGTGGTCTGTAGCATGCTACAGACTGTACAGCAGTCTTGCCTACAGTTAGTTGCACATGGGTGGACTCCAATGCCTTGTGCATTGTCAGTTACCTGGACGTATGGGTGTCTGTGCTGAATATGGATACTCACCCTCCTTTTATGTTTTGTTCCAGGTTTTGGGGCCATGACACATGATATGTGGTATAACCGGGTAGTGCTTGTGTGCTGTCAGGAGGCTTGCAGCAGGTTTCTGTCACTGCACAGACATCGATGTTCTTCATACTGGTGATGGCCTTGGGAGCATGCATATTGGGGTTTACACATCTGGCATTGGTCAGCATTACCCTTATGTTTCTTTCCACTTATGTTTTCTAGGGTGGTGGGTCAGTCTTTTCAGCCTTGCCTACAAAAGGCTCTATGGAGGTGGCAAAGGCCTTATCCAATATCCAGACGCCCAGGGGTAACAGGTGCAAGCCATCCCAAGAACAGCTGTGTGGCTTGTCAAGCATGACATCCCAAGCAGACAGACATTGGATCCCCTTGGAATGACACCAGTAAGTGTGCCACTTGCTATGACTGATCATTCTGTGTTTGTACTGTGGCATTATTCTTGGTAAGGGTAGGATGCTGCAAACGGTGAGTGTCATACCGGCCTGGACTACATAATCAGAGAGCTCATCTATGACTCTTTTCATGTAGTCTAGGGAGGTACATCTCAGGTCATTCACGCCAGCATGGACTATGACTGCATCATATTTCTACTTGCTTTGGAGTGACCTGCATACTTCTGTTATGTGGTGTATTGTGGCAGCCTACAGGCAGCTTACTGTACCCTTTCCCTTGTTCAGTCTGGTGTGCGGGACAGCAGTGTGTCTGACTATGGAGTCACCTATTACAACTGTATCAGGCATGTTGTCTCTCCTTCTGGCCTGTGACTGTTTGGCACACCAGCTTTGTGTACTATGTGTTGCATGTGCTATGTTTGGAGGTTGTTTGATTGGGTGTCTGCTTTAGAGGCCTCTGTTGGTGTTCTGTGTTTGTAATTTGTGCCTCCAGGAATGTTTTTCTGTGTTTATGTGTTTGGTTTGCAGTTGTGATAGGTCTATGTGGGACTGTGTTTGTGGTGTGTGTGGTTACCTTCTCCTCCTGACTAGTTTTGGGAGTACTGAGTTGAGGGAGCTCAGCCTCCAGTTTGGATAGATGGTTGCATCTCTCACATATATTTGTATTTCTTGGGTGGAGTTGGGGGTTGTCTGTGTACTTGGGGCAGGTGTAACATTGCCTCAGGATTCACAGATTCAACTTGTGGCTGGCCTTAGTGGATTGTATGTGTGGACAGATTTTATTGCCATACTACTAATCAGTGATTACTTCATTGTTTATGTTTGCTCTATCATATAGTAGCTTCCTCATTCTCTTGCATGGTTTGGTTATGGCTGGTGTCCACCATGCCAGATTCCTGCGTGTATGGCATTGTGTCTTGTTTTAATTTAGGATTGCATAATCCAAGCATTCCTGGCAGTGTTCATGGGATGGCTGTATTACAGGTTCTGAGGTGTGGCCCATATTTTGCACCTGCACAGGACCTTTAATGGATTCCACATCAGTTTGGAGGAGTGCAAATATTGCTTAACACATGTTTTCCACTGTGGTTTTCTGGCCAGGGACTGTGGTCAGGATTTGTATATCCAGTGTGATTACTCTATGGTCTGGTTTTACCAGTGAGCAATACACTTCTCATCTTGCCATCCAGTACCCATGTTGCTGATTATCACATCCAGTATGCTTACCCCTCTTGTGGGAGTGGTACGTTGTTCCTGGGCCTTTTGGTTTATGGATTCTATGAACTTTTGTCCTACACTGTTGGAGCTAGTATAATGCTCCCAGTCTACGTCTGGGTATTTTCAGTCACCCAATATAATGTGGTTTGGAGGACTTGATATATTCATGTATTCCAGCATAGGCCAGGTGCAGTTCCTGGTGTTGGGACAGTAGTCTGTAGCAGGCTATAAACTGGGGGGCAGTTTTAGCCACTGTTACTTGACCATGGCTAGTCCATGCTGCTTTTTGTTGTGGTATCAACATGGGGTGTGGTTATCCTTGACAATTCTTGCTAGTCACCCTCCTTTTGTAGCTTGTTCCATGTTTTGAGGCTGTACAGCACAGTACGAGGTGTAACCTGGTAGTGTTAGGGTGCTGTTGCGAGCCTTGACTCAGTTTTCTGTTACAGCGCAGATATCAACATTCTCCATACTGGGTGAGTTTAGACTGCATGCATCTTGCTGTTTCGACTTATCCCTTATCTTATTCTTATCCCTTCTGATACCTATGGAGATAGGTTTGTGTTTTGAGCCTTACCTATTCAGGGCACACTGTGGGTAACAACAGCCTTTGCCAGTATCCATACGGCCTGCACTGATAGGTGCATGCCAGTTCTAGCAGGTGGTGCATCATGTCATGCTCAGCATGTCATCCCAGACTGGCACACATTGGATCCCCTTTGACTAACTGCGATACTTCAGTCAATTATTGCACTTGATCATCTCATTGTCATGTTGTGGCATGGTGCTTGGTGAGGGTAGGATGTTAGTCAGGGTCCTCAGGTGTGCATATAGTACATGGTGTTACATTACTTAACACATAGCATTCATGCCTCAGGTGGTGCTGCAGGGCTGCCTCTGTCGGATGCGCATATTACACTTCCCTGTACATGTTTGAGAGCAGGTTGTGTCATGTTAGGCATCCCTGTTACTATATGAGTGAGTCAGAGAGGGGTATCATTCCCAGGGTTCCTACTGAGCCAGTGTATGTGCTATGCGTTGCCTCTTTGCCAAGGCCAGGGCATACTGGGCACGCCTCCTTCTGCCTACTGGGGTAGGCTCAGGTTGTTCCTCCTCCGAGTCACGCTCTGCCTGTGATGGCCTTGGCAATGGTGGGGGGCTGTTTGGCCCGGCCCTATGCTGGTCCTGCTGCAGCTGTTTTCACAAGATCATATTATATAGCATAGCACATACCATGACAATTTGGGTACATGTAGTTGGTGTGTACTGCAAGGCTCCATCAGATCTGTCCAGACACCGGAACCGTGACTTGAGCAGTCCAAACACACGCTCTATTACATTACGTGTTTGTGCGTGTGCCTCATTATGGCGTTCCTGTTCAGGTGTGTGTGCATTTCTGATGGGTGTCATCAGCCACGGCTCCAGTGCATAACCTGCATCCCCCACTAGGTGTCCATGCGGGATGTCCCCATTGGCAAATGTCTGGTACAGCTGCGTCAAATGCCAGATGTGGGAATCATGGTAGCTCCCAGGACAGCCAGCACACACATTCATTATTATGCCCTGAGCATCACACATGACCTGGCAGTTGATGGAGGGGAAGCCCTTGCGGTTGATGTATGCCCTACCCCGCTCACCGGCTGGTGCTTTGATGCGTATGTGCGTGCAGTCTATTGCACCCACTACCTCAGGGTATTCTGCTATTTGCTGGAAGAGACGCATATTGCTGGCCAATACCTCACGGGCATTAGGGAAATATACATGATCACCGACATGTGCTGACATGGCATCCAGGAACTGGTGCAGTACCCTGGAGGCTGATGCCTGTGATATCCCCAGCATATCACCAGTTGGTCTCTGGAAGGTACCTGTTGCTAGTATTCTTAGGCCAACACATACCTTGGTTTCCACTGGGATGGGTTCCCCTCTGTTGGTTCTGTGTATGAGGCGTGGCCTGCGCAGCTCCACTATTTGCTGCAGGAAGTCTCTGTCCACTCTATAGCGCTCTACTATCTCCAGCTCATGTAACCCGTGGTAGGTGATCCTGGGCCTGTACACTCTTCTCCGTCTCCTCACTGTGGGTTGTCTGGCAGCATCTGCATTGTCACCACCCTCAGCAAGTCGCCTATGTCTCATTATGACAGCTATGGCAGCCCCTAACATTTCTGCTCTGAGTTCAGCTTTTTCAGTTTTCACTTCTGATAACTTAACTCCTGTCTTGCAGTGTCTCTTGAGAGAAACATTCTGCACTGCTGTTTGCAGAGTTTTAAGTGCTGGGCTGGGCTACTATTCTGCCTGTGTACTTGCCTGCATCTAATTGTTTTCACCTGCTAGCTCCAGCAGTATTCCCTGCTAGCTTCCTACTAAATCTGTTGCTTCCTTTTTTCTTTCTGTTTCCTCAGGGTGGAGCCGTGTGTAAACCAGCAGAAACATGCTCACAGTGGCTTACACGCACGCACACATACTTACATGGTTCAGAATCTGCTTATTCGGATTAAAACGCGTGCATGCCCACGCAAACAGTGTTAAACATCTCCCAACACGCTCCCACATGCTCAGTCTGCCTTACACGCATGCACACTGCCTTACTCGCGCTTCATGGTGCACACACGTGTGCATACACATCCAGCAAGAAACTTTGGTGTAGGCAACAGTGTACACCTTCCATTTCTTGACTTTCTCATGCTTATTTAGTGGCACACCTCTTTCCATGATATCTGTCTGACATCTGTCATGTAACTCTGACCTCCAATGAACTGCATTTCTTTCTACCATTCCCCCCTGTGATGTCACCTATCTCCTACTCTGTTCCTCCCCCTTCTGTAACTCTTACACTACTCAGACTGTGCTCATTTGCTATGTGACAGTGGAATTCAGTATCCTAACACTCATTTGCATCAGATTGCCTACTAATGCTTAGTTACATGTCTTAGACTCAGCTTCCCCCCTTAGCAACCACTACACAGTGGCCATGTTGGTTTTGGTCTGCTGGTCCCTGCATTGACATTCCATGTATTGCATAAAACCCACATTTGTGGATTTAAAACCTTCATTTTTATGTTTTATACAGCGCAGCCCGTTTGCGCGGGCTGTGCTGGGTTTAAACATCGGCAATCGCCGAAAAAAAAATTATATTTTTATTATATTTTTATCAGGTTACTTTGCCAATGGCCACATATTTGGCCATTGGCATGCTGCCTGACACATATGCACCCTTTATTTGGAGCTGACATGGCTCCATTGCAGTTTTTGCAGAAATGTACTCAGTTGTCAACTGAGTACATTTCTGCAGCTAAAACAGCTCTTACACGGGCTGTTCTGGGCTTCCTGGATCACTAATCATCCTCATTTGCATGCTATTCGGCTGCAAGTGAGGTGATTAGCTTATCCACGCCCACTCCGTGTAAGAGCCGTTTTAGCTTGTCTCTTACACGGACTTTGGGCTGTTCCTGGATCGCGAAGGCTGCATGGAGTCTTACACTACTCTTAGACTCTGTGCAAGCCTTCGTGAATCCGGCCCAGTAACTATTACATTTGTAATATTTTGTAAACAACTTAAAATATCTCAGCAACTACTCAAGTTACACATGTAGTGTCAGTAATATTTTATTCATCTAGATGAAAGCTTTCATGTGAGGCTAAGGAGTTCTGTTTGTGTTACTTGGTTGTTGAGATATTTACAAAAATGTTAATATATATATTTACCTACACTAGACAGAGGTCAAATATTAATACAGATGAGTTTGCCATTGTGTAAGCTTTAGGATGAAATCTTTTAAAACCTTGTATATTGCATGGTTTTGGAATTATCGATGCAGATATGAATAAGCAATATTTGATACCTAGAGGCGTCAGTAGGAGGTAACCGCAGATGCACCTTGAGGTGTCACTTAGATGTTCACCATATGCTTTAGATTACTAACTGGTAAGTTGTCCACTCACAATGGCCTGACGTTTTGATGACTGTCATTGAGATAACTAAAATATTTATAAAATGACTTCTTGTGGCAATTGTCAACAGCCTGATGTTGTTCATATTTAAATTTAGCCTTAGGAATAGCTAATTTAAATTTCCGGGATGCGAGACTGGACATACTTTTATTGGCCTTGGTTTTAATTTTATGATATATTCTATATTTACACCTCTTTTTCCACAACAAAGTCTTAAGCCTACCATTCCACTAGGGAAAGGGAATTTTTGTTTCTGACATCCCTTTTAAATTCATACTTTTTTAAAGTATTAATACATAGTCATAAAGGTGTCCACCCAACAGTAGCCCCAGCAGTTACTAAGTCAGTCAAACTAACCAACTTTAATACCATCCATGAACTTATTGATATCCATATATTTATAACAGTACCTTGTAATCTCAGATTTTTGGTACTAATCTCAGGTATTATAAAGTCAATTGTAAAGTGATCTGAGTTTGCAAGGGGAAGTAATGTCCAGACTTTGTTGACAATATCTTTTTAATTTACTAGGATCAAATTCAAGATATGGTTTCCATATATCGGAAATTAATGAGAGGAGGAAATTGCTCTTGGGCATTAAATCCGGGAAATTTCACTCACAATATGACTTGCCAAGAGAATCTATCTAATACATATTCTGGAAATTAAACCTATACTGTGCTATTGTCAGTTTAGAATAAACATAGACAACAAGTTTGCTAAGCACATGGCACACTGCTCAACATTCTGCCCAGGACTTGTATGACAACAGATTATGTAATGTATCACCCTTAATAACTTCATCTATGACAATAGTCATACTTCCATATTATGTACCTCAGGTCCTTTGGTGCAAAATTGCAGTACCATCTGGGGGATCATCTCGCAGACATTCAAGTCTGAAGTACTTGGGCAAATGTTGACAGAGAGGATGTCATATCTCAGTGACAATAATAACTTTGTAGGAGTTTAAATGGGCCAAGATTTCTAATCCATTAAACTTGTATGCTAGGCTTCTTTTATTAGAGTAATGGACAGAAATTTGGATTATTGATTCACACACACACACACACACACACACACACACAGACACACACACACACACACACACACACACACACACACACACACACACACACACACACACACACACACACACACACACACACACACACACACACACACACACACACACACACACACACACACACACACACACATACACGAGTTATTAGACCTAAAAAAAGATTTTGTAAGAGTAGAACGTTTGCTAGCCAAAAATTTGGTCTCCCTTGCAGTTCAGATGTAACTTATTGTACCCCAAAATGTCAGAATTAACAGATGCCTCTTTCCAATGGGCAGCAATGCATATGATACCATTATTTTTATTATTCACTAGGTCATATAAATATGGGGAGATTCCTCAAGTTCGGAGACATGCGATTATTAAACCTGTCTTTAAGGGACAGGGGAGTAAGTCAAACCCAGAGTCATATAGACCCTTAAGTCTGCTTTCATGTTGTGGAAAAATAATGGAGAAGGTAATATTGGATAAGTTATTGTCAGAACTTAATAGGTTGGGACTTTTAACCACATATCAGCATGCATATGTTGAAAATAGATCTATTACACCTGTAATATGATGTTCTATAACAATATAATAACAGCTATGAATGAAAAATAGTGCTGTGATGTAATTTATATAGATTTAACCAGCATTTGACAGGGTCATACACAGAACACTGATCAATAAATTAGTACAACTAGGTATTGATATACTCTTGATAAAATGGATAGCTGCATGGATTACAAATAGGACATGGTGAGTAGCATATAGCAACTAGACAAATAAAATCCTTGGTTGCAGTAAGGGTGTCCCACAGGGCTCTGTGCTATGTCCTTACTTGTTTAGACTGTATCTTTCAGACCTAACTTTTTCATCTAAGGTGTTCTACAGTCTCAAGGCAGATAACCTGAAATTGGGTAAACTGATTATATGTTACAGATAAGGCATGACTGCAAAATAACTTGACTAAATTGACCATTTGGGCACAGGAGAATAATATGCTGACAAATAAATCAAAAACTAACCATATGAGAGTTGGGAGACATAAACTTAAAGGTGAATATTTAATACAGCACACAGTGATTGAAACTATAGACTCATTTAAGGACCTGAGTATATGGGTTGATTCAGCTATGAGTTTTTCTAATCATGTCAACCAGTTGGTTAATGATAGCTATATAACCATAGGTTATATAAAAAATATTTATAAAGTCTAGGAAATCAAAAATGATGAAATCATTGTTTGTTAGTTACATTAGACCCAAACTTGAGTATGGAATAATAATATGGAAACCCCTATATGAAAACAAGCATGAGTAAACTGGAAAGAGCACAGCGGAAATATACCAAGGGCATCCATGGATGTGAAAATTTAAGTTATTATGAAAGACTAAAATATCTAAACTTGTATAGTGTCTCTTACAGACATCTAAGAGGAGATCTTATTCAGGTGTATAGGGCATTTAGAGACAACTACACTGGGAATGTTTGGGGTTAACAGAAAGTACTAGAGAATCATCAGACAACCTATGTAGGAGATTCTGTGTGAATGAGAAGAGTACTAACTGGTTCTCTGACAGAGTAGCTGATGCATGGAACAGACTACCAAATTACATTAAAGCAAGTACTAGTTTAGATATTTATAAGAACAGCCTGGACACTTATGGGACCAAGTGTGTTAGTATATTGGCAAGCTAAAAGGGCATTAATGCCCGTGCTTGAAACATTTGTATGTATGTATGTATGTATGTATATATGTTTGTATGTATGTTTTCTTGAGGCAAAATATCTGCAGCCAGCTGTCATAGTAATACATTTTGGCAAACTGATAATTATTCAGTCTTGAATAGTGCAAAATCTCAGTAAAGCTAACTGTAACTTTATGCTTAGCACATAGTTCAGAGATGCTCTGAGAATTTTTGCATGTGTTTTAGTAAGGCAAAATTCAAATCACTAATCTCTGCATGAACTATGACAGTATCAAATGAACATTTGCTGACATGCAATTTAGTTAAGACTGTTGAGATGTCAGATAATATAAGTCCTCTCTCTCATAAATTATTTCCCTAGTTAGCTCCACTAAAGACCTATCTAACTTTCACAGCATCAGTTATCTTGTAACATATTTTCCCTTGTCTATAGTACTATTAGGTTCTTATATGTGAATTGGCAGGGACTTAGTATATCAAAAGGTAAGATGTTGCTATCCATTTGTATGCTGCTCAGCCTCAAGTCCTGGCTAATGTGTGACAAGGTGCTGGGGTACAAACGCACTTTGAAGATTTGGCAAGGTCAGTCAGTGAATCAACAAGCACTGACTGATAACTGCTGCAGCATCCTTTTCACCTCATAAATAGCAACGTACATAATTGTTTTCCCCTCCACTATCAATTGTTAAACCAGGTGATAGGGATGGTTTCTGTTCTTATTAAATGTCATTTACAGCTGTTTCTATTAATACCTGCAGAAATCGTAACTTTTTTATGGCTTAACTCACTGGAGATCAAAGCTGCATTAATAACTTCTTCTTTTTAAGGTCTGCCTAAAACTAATACATAACAGTAGAGACATTTTATTTGCACCTATGCTGTAACAAAAAATACTTGTGTGGAAGTAATCATTATGCAGTACAACTACACCCTTAAATCACCATGGCATCTACTAATAGCTGACAATTATACCCACAAGGGTTATATTTGTGGCATATTACATTTCTGAATACATGGTATTTTTGGAGAATTAATCTTTTAACATTCTAAACTTGCATTGTGAAATACAGGTGGAGACCCTGACTGTCATCTAGAGTCAGACTAGAATTAAGCTGGGGTCATACTTGATTCAATAACTGAAAACCTGATTCTAGGTTTCTGCACTCTTAGGGATGGCGATTAATATATTTTTGAAATTGTACTTGGTAGGATGACTGAATAAATAGCTCTCATATCTCTCACCTGTCTATGATTTTACAGAACATCCCAGATTTTTTTGTCTTATAGAATTTTTGTTTTTTTTTCATAGTAATCACTGAAGAATACAGTCACTCAGTAATGTCTGACATTATAGTTTTATACTTCTTATTCTCCAGAAATGCACATTAATGTAAATCTTCATGTTCTGTTCATGTGAATTAAAACAATATTTATAAATGGTCCATGATTTTGTGCCTATGTACCTCCTTATTGTTGGCATTGTCCAAAATTCTTGAGCAAAGAAGTTGAATGGTATGCTGGCTTACTTTGACTCTAGCTCAATGGTCTGCTTTAAACATGTACATGTATATGATTGTTATATATCTATGACTGACATACATATATATATATATATATATATATATATATATATATATATATATATATATATATATATCCACAAAGAAATGGTGAAGCAACCAAGGCACAGAATGTCCTAGTTTAAACACAGTCCAAGGATAAATAAAAGGTAGGCAAAATCCAAGGTAAATTTATTCACTCAGGTAAGCACTTTCATGATACACATATCACTTCTTCAGACCTTCAAACAAACACTTCCTACTCAACTATATTTAAACAGTATTCAAACCAATCAAATCAAACCAATTAATGCTTGAAGTAATTAGCACTTAAAGTAAAACCAGTCATTCTACAATATGTACAACGTCATACTGGAAAACATTTCAAGTATAGATACGTAATAAATATTGTAACATAAAATGCATTCGTTAAAAATGATTAAAATATATATTTAATATGTTTATCTGTCTTTCATTAAAATAATTTAATTTCATTTGAACAACCTCCTATTCTTCAAAACTGGTTTCAAGGGTATTCTATCATTAAGACCCTTTCCTTTATTAGCTCTTAATCTGATAATCCACCTAGTTTCAAAGGTCTCTGTATGGTTCCTTATATCACCACCTCTCTCATTAGGAATAATTCTCTCAACAACCGAGAACATAAAATTATGGTCATTGCCTTCAGAGGACACATGTTTGGCTAACGCATTAGTGGCAATACCATTCCTAATATTTAATAGGTGTTCCCTGATTCTAAATCTTAGCTGTCTGTCAGTCTTGCCCACATAAAATGCAGAACATTTCTGACAGACAGCCAAGTAGACCACATGGTTTGTGTTACAGTTGGCTGCTACACTAAAATCATATATTCGCTTAGTGTCTGGATGTGTAAATACATTCTCATGATTTATGTATATGCATTGATTGCATCTACCACAAGGAACCGTCCCTTTTACTCCTGCCATAATTTGTCCCTTATTATGATGTGGATAGCATAACATCCTTTTCAAAGATTTCCTGTTCTTAAATATAAAACTTGGATTTTCCCCTACAACTTGTTTGATTTCTGGATTCTGTGTTAATATATTCCAGTTCTTTTTTATCACATTGGTTACTATATTCACATCGCTGGTAAAATAAGTAGAGAATCTAACAGATTCATTTTTATGTTGAACATAACCTGTTCTATCATTATTGGGCATTGAAAAATATGGCTTACCTATACTATCTCTCCATGAAGTAGATGCATCCAGGATACCTGAGGTCATACTATCAGTGTAACCCCTTTCATTAAATCTGCGTTTCAGACTAGTTAGTTCTTCCTTAAATTCATCATCCCTGGCTGTTAGCCTTGAAGTCCCAAGGGTTTGCCCTTTTACTACATTCTTAAAGATATGTCCTGGATGCATACTGCTTCTATGGAGTAAAGTATTTCTATGGCATTTCTTCCTAAACAACTTGGTGGTCATCCCATTCACATCATCCATACTAATCATTACAGATCTTGCTTGTTGAACCTGGTTGACTTCATTGAGACTGTCACCAAGGCCCTGGATGAGGGAAAGTCAGTACATACAGCTTACTTTGTCTTGGCCAAGGACTTTGACACAATCCCCCACTTGGGCATCATCAAAAAGCTAACACAACTTGGCATAAATCCCTATCTCATCGGGTGGGTGGCAAACTGGCTCACCGAAAGGACCCTCAAGGTCAAAATAGGTACCTCCAATAGCAAACCTGTCACTAATGGAGTTCTGCAGGGATATGTCCTGGGACTCCTATTGTTTGGCATCTACTTCACAGAGGTCCAGGCAAAGACAAAAGCCCTCTGGCTGATAACGTTTGTGGATGACTGTAAGTTGTGTGCTGTCATTGACTCCGCATATGATGTTAACATACTGGAAGAGGATACTAAAAATCAAAAGAAAAACGAGTTGAATGGTAGGAGAAAGCTGAAATAAGAAAATACGAATAACGTAATGCTAAAGCAACTAAAAACTTTAATATGGTAAGTGCTTTCAGTGGTAAAAATATTCCACCTTCTTCAGACTAAAGACGGTGGAATATTTTTACCACTGAAAGCGCCTACCATATTAAAGTTTTTAGTTGCTTTAGCATTACGTTATTCGTATTTGCTTATTTCAGCTTTCTCCTACCATTCAACTCATTTTTCTTTTGATTTTTAGTAGTTTTTTGGTTTTCTTGGTTTTTTATACTGGAAGAGGATCTCACAGCAACTAATGACCGGTGCCAAAGTCATGGCCTTAAGCTAAATGCAAAAAAAAAATGAATCATCATACCATTCAACAGAAACACATCCCCTACTAATTATCACATAAATGGCAACCCCCTAAACACACAACCTGTAGTGAGAGACCTGGGTACTGAGGTTGATAACAATCTCACATTCAACCATCATGTAGTGGCAGTGGTCAAAAAAGCCTTTTACTTGATTCATCTCATAAGTAAAGAGATTGCATCTAGAAAAAAGGAGGTTATTACCTCTCTATACTCCTCCCTCATTAGACCAATAATTGAGTATAATACCCCATTTGGTATTACCACTCCAAACTTCGGCACCAACTAGAAAGGCCACAGAAACACCTCAGAAAGAGAATCCATGGCCTACAACACCTGTCCTATGCGGACAGGCTCAAATCACTATCACTCTACTCAGTATTGTACAGATTGCTTAGCGGTGAGCTGTATCTCACTTACAAGGCAATCTCAGACCTTGCCCTACTAGGGATGCTCCATATCTATAAATCTAACTCCTCGCGCATTACCTGCTCAAAATGCCTGAATCTAATATGCAACATCAGCAAGACCTGCTGTAGAGGCTGCCCCGTCTTCAGACTAGACTTCCCATACACATCAAACAGAGTACCTCACTGACCCTCTTCAATTGCAACCTTGTTAAGTGGATGGGAAACCACAAATTTGTCCCAGGGGTTCCACCTGTGCCCCTCACTGACAGGGAAGACACGTGCTGACTGAGGTTTCTTTTTGGGGATAAATTCTTGGCTAGGCATGCATGGGCCCCAGGGTCATTAGCCTAGTAACCTCCTATGATCCTAACTCACTACAAAAAAATCACATAGGGTACAACTGTTTGAAATAGCTGAATATTAGAAAAAACAAAAAGATTTAATAGAATTTGACATTTTCGACCAGAACATTCAATCACCATAACATACATTTCTTCTTAGATTTCAATTTGTTTTATTTTTTTTCTAGTTGCAATTTATTCTAATTTCAGTTGCATGTAGTGTCACAGATAGAGAAATATTGTAGTAACAATAAAAATTACATTAATGGTAACTGGGTATGCATGTAATGTGATTGTCTGTCCCTGGCAGATTGGTATTTCCCTAAACCTGGTATGTGATTGTACAGTGTCTAACCTCTTTATTAGGCCTGTCCTGACAATTTATCCTACAAGATATTACAAGGTGTCAGAACAAATTCTTATTTTGTGACACCTTGCACTGTTTGCATAGTCAGCATCCACTCTGGTCTTCAATTAGTACCTCTGAGGAGACATTTGCATTTTCTGCTCATTGCCATGAAGAGCAGTTTCTTTGTAACACATTTTCATATTTCCCAGCCAAAACTCATCTAGAGATATTCTTATTTCTTTTTTTAAAACAGCTTTACTGAATTTATATTTTATACAAAAATTAATCAAACTGTATTAAGAAAGTAACTTTAACAAACATTATGCTTCACATATATAGCTATGGATGACTATCAGATCGCCGAATGCTCATTTGACCGAAACTCATTTCACCGAGACCAAATACTGAAAACTTATTTCGCCAAAAACTCATTTCACCGAACATAGTACAGGCTGTGTATATGCCCTTTTCCCTATTGTAGTGCGACCCTGGAGTTAGAATATATAAGCAGGAGGGTATGGTAGGCACAGTCCCCCACAATGGGGGGTATGGGGGGCATAGCCCCCCACCTAATGTTGTTAAAAACTACCAACTTACCTAGTTAATAGGAACTGGACAGTATAAAACTAAGCTAGTTGGTGGCCTATGCCCCCATGCCCCCCAATGAGGGGGCTGCACCCCCACACCCCCCTACTTATATATTCTAACTCCAAGGTCGCACTACAGTGGGGAAAAGGGCATATAAACTGCCTGAACTATTTTCAGTGAAATGAGTTTTCGGCGAAATGAGTTTTCAGTCATTTGGTTTCGGTGAAATGAGTTTTGGTCAAATGAGCATTCGGCGATCTGATAGGAATCCATAGCTATATATCATGTAACCTAAGCAATGTTACATAACTTATTCAATTCCTTCCCCCTTTTTTAAACAAGAAACATCTTTATTAAACCATCACTTATGACATAAGCAATCATACATGTATATAAATGAAAACAAACCACACCAACATAATCCTAGCATTTGACATCACAAACCATACTTACACAATCCCAGATGGAAACATTATACATTACTTATAATCTACCCAATCATTTTCAATCAGGCATTACATAGTTCTTTTAAGGCTTGCCTTCTCTTAAACCTCATTCCTCCTGTGTATGTATTGTTCCCAGAATTCCCATTTTTTCCTATGTAGTTTGATCCTACCCTTTTCTAAAGATCTCAGTTCTACTTGCTTTATCTCTGCTACTTTATTCACTGTTTCTAATGTAGTTGGTTTAGATTTTGATTTCCATTTTCTAGTAATTGCTTTTTTGGCAGCCACCATAATTACACACAGCATTTCTTGCCAAAATGTAAACATATCTCATTTACTGTTTTTACTAAAAAAATCACGTGAAATAATTTTGTTTTTGCTTTCTATTTCATGGCTTCTTTCATCTTGAGGAAGACGTCAGCAGTTTTCCTCACCATTTTGGCTAAACATGTCTACACTTGAAACTCCCATCTTCTGTATCTCTGTATGACAACATGTCTAGGAAATGGAAGCTATTAATTCAAAAGTGTTAGCTTCACCTCAGTGTGACAGAATTGCAACACATAAAGAAAAAAAAAAGTACAACATTCTTATATATCTCAGGTGAGGATACTGCCAAGGTGTATAACAGTTTTAACTGTAGAGATGAAAGAAAATACAAGATAACAGGTATAGGTATGCATGTAACAAGCATCAGGAAAAGGACATTCTTTTATGTTCTAGCTTTGTTTTTCATTAGCAATAGGAGCTCAGTATAAGGTTGCTGATTCATAGCTGAGCTCAATAAGAGAGCAAGGTACTATGAGTTTACTGATTTACATGAGTCACTGCTAAGAAATAGAATTGCTTGTGGAATAAAGACTGGAGATAATTCATCTGTTAAATATATGTCAGAGGTGTACAAATGAAACGGAAATAAATTCAACACGAGGCAATCCCCCCCAAAATGAAGTTATTCATTTAGCTGTGGGCATTAAGGTGTGGTTCTAGGAAGTTTCACCTCTAACATTTCTCCCCCAACATTTTGCCCCCAGGATGTTTGCCACGAGGATGTTTCACCCCCAACATTTCACCCCTCAGTATGTTTTGGCCCCGCCCCAGAATTTTCACCCCAGTAAATTTTTATGTTATGTGATTTTTTTCATAGTGCTTATTTTATACACAGTAAAATTGTATTTGTCGTCCAAAAAGTCCAAAATCGCAATTAAAAAAATCACAACAGTCAAAACATATGCATAGTAAAAACAGAATGATCAAATAAAAAGTCAAAACAACAAGACAAGTGCAAAACTCACAACAAGCTGCAACTAGAATTTGAAACTGTAGTCATTACCTCTGAGATAGTCAACCACATTTCAGTTGTCCAAGTCTTGCATGATGCATTTTATCCTTGTTACAATTGCAGCATATTTCTTGTTCCTGCCATTGGCTGGATTTCCAGCTATCATTTGAGTGATTTCAAAACTGTAGAGTCCTTGCTGATGTTTCAGGCAGTTAATGAACTGGTAAATGTTTGGAAAAAGGGTATAACACATTTCCTGAAAGCTGCGGTGCCAACCTTCAACGTCATTATTTGTTTGATGTTGATCATTTAATGTCCGTGGATACACATTACAAAGGTGAACTGGAAACAGTAGCGCTTGACATCCTCTGTGATTCATTTGACTGATACAGGTGTCTTTGAAGTAATATGCAATGGGCAGAGCTTTTTGAGGAAAGCCGGGATTTTGCAGCAACTCTTCAAATAATTGCACAACACACTCTAGTGGGAGAAAGACAAGGGCTGATATGTGGATCCAACGGGCAAATTCGTGGATGATTTGTTATTGCACCTTCAGTCCCTTATTCTGAACTTTCCATCAAACTGACAGTGATAGGTGGAAGAAGCAACCGTCTCCATGATGTTGGGGAATTCATTATCAGATGCCTGGATTGTGGCTTGTTCAAAAATCTGTCATTAGTTTTTGTGGCTGGAGTCCAGGCTGCATGTTCTTCAGCTCTTGTATCAGTCTCTGGTATGTTGTACTGGTGTTGTCCGGCAGCAAAATGTACACCACCGGAACAACAAGGCTGTCGTGGACTACACGTATTGTGTAAAGTTGCTGAAACAAGGCTGGTGCAGTGGAAAACATTCAGTCAGCAAACCACGTTTTGCTTTGTGCCGAATGATAACGTCTGAGTGTTAAATCTTTAGTTAACTTATGTAGTTTATCATTAAATCATTGTTAGTGTAACAAAACTAGAGAAAAGAAAGAATATTTACAATTATGCATAATTAATTTGTTTTAAAGTTTAAACAAGTTTCTACTTTAATCATGTAGAAGGAACCACTGCTGGACACCATCCACATTGATGTCCTTGAAATCCTAGGGGATAAAAAGTTGATCAATGATTTGAGGCAATTTTGGGATGTCACCATGTTGTCTTGTTGACTGAATCATTCACTTCAGTGACTCTTTCCTTGGGAGACGTGCTCCAACATTGGAGTAAGCTCCTGAAATGACTTTTGTGAAGATCTGTTGTGGCATCTCCTGTGTTGTCCTTGGCCTGGTGGTTACTTCATTGACAAGTCGAGCTGCTTCGGGTCTTGCTGCTTCTGCTGCATGTTTGTGGGGATTGATGATGTACACAACTTATAGGTTCATAGATTCATAGGTTCATACTAGGCTATCTGCCCTAGGGCATTCATAAGCCTAGCCAGAGTGTGTTTGGCTTTTGCCACCCATTTTAAATTAATTTTTCTATGTCCTTTTTCGAGGTTAGTATACTGTGCCTCTGTCTAACAGTGACACAGAAGTGATACCCGGCGTAAACCTTCGATCTCCCATCCACTCATCAAGATTTCTCTTGAAGAGAGTCAATGAGGGACTCTGCCTAACCTGGACTGGGATTTTATTCCAGAGTGAAGGGAGCCTCTGGGTTATGAATCTGTCCCTTCAGCATGTCCTATTTATTTCAGTGCTGAGGTTCAAGTCTCTCGAGCGCATAGCTTGATGGGATTTGGATTTTCTGAGGTGCAGCATGTCCATTAATTCCGGGTTGGACATGGCTTTATACGTCAGGCACAGATTGCCTCTGAGCAGGCAGTATGCCACTGAGTAGAGCTGGAGTTTCTTTAACCGGGCAGCATATGGCATCTGTTTGAGCCCTTTGATCCTCTTGGTGAGGTATTTTCTGGGGTCTTTCCAGTTGCTGCAGATGTCTGGTAAGGTACATCCCAAAAGGGGCATTGTACTCCATTATGGGCCTGATGAGGGATGAGTAAAGAGGCACGATGACCTCCCCGATCTAGATGTGAATCCCTTCATGATTAGGTGGGCTATATAAAATGTTTTTCTAACCACTTTGGCCACGTGGTTGTCAAATGAGAGATTGCTATCAACTTGGGTCCCCAGGTCCCTAATTACTTCTTCTGTACTTAATGGATTACCATCTATGTGGTAATTTGTGGGCACTTTGTTTTTGCCAAAGGGGATGACTATACACTTTTTGGCGTTTAGCTTGAGGCCATGGCTCTGGCACCAGTTGTCTGTTTCTATGAGGCCCTTTTGGAGGATGCTTGTGTCAGCGCTGGAGAGTCGATTATGGTGCCCAGTTTGCAGTCATCTGTGAACTTGGTCAGCCACAGTCCTTCCATGCTGGCCTGTACCTCCGAGAAATATATACTGAACAAGAGAGGTCCCAGGACTGAGCCTTGTGGGACACCACTTGTAACTGGTTTGGAGTCTGACATGGCTCCAGCAATTCTAACCATGTGGGTTCTGGCCTTGAGCCAGTTTGCAACCCATCTAGTGACATAGGGGTTTATATTTAAGCTGGTGAGCTTATCTATAATGCCCGAGTGGGGTATTGTATCGAAGGCTTTTGCGAGGTCCAGGTAGGCTGTGTGGACCACCTTCCCCTCGTCAATGGCCTTGGTGACTGTTTCAAAGAAATCGACCAGGTTTAAGAGGCAGGATCTGCCCTTAGCAAAGCCAAACTGGGTAGGATCCGGTGTCTGTAGGTCCCCAATATTTTTATTTATGAGGTCCATAGTGATCCTTTCCATAGCTTTGGAGACCAAGCTAGTCAGGCTTATGGGGTGATAGTTTCCAGGATCCGTTGAGGCACCACCTTTGTGGAGAGGGACCACTGTTGCTGTACGCCACTCTTTGGGTACATATCCTGTAGTAAGGCTGAGATTGAACAGTAGTTTTATGTTTGGGTTTAGCTCTTCTTGGAGTTCATGTAGGATGCAGCCCAGGACACCGTCTGGTCCCATTGATGCTGTGTTTTTTGCTTTGGGTCTTACCTGAGCATCTGAGATATCAGGGGGGCAGCACTCTGCTGGGATAGATATTTGCCCTTTTGTTGGGGAGGGGGGGGGAGTTTGCACTGAACCTGTCAGCTAGGATGTTGGCAATGTCTGTGAGTTTGCTGTATTTTTTGTCATCTTGGACTAATTCTGAGCATATCTGGGAATTCCCACCCAGGTTCCTAACATAACTAAAGAAAGCCTTGTGATTATCCTTAGTGTCCTGTGCAATTTTTCTCTCGAAGCTGGCCTTAGATGATTTTATGAGTGCCCGTAGTTTTTTGCTAATACTGATCAGAGATGCCTTCCCTTTTTGGGATTTTGCTCTATCATGTAGTAGCTTCCTCCTTCTATTGTATAGTTTGTTTATGGCTGGGGTCCACCAGACAGGACGTCTGCCTTTGGAGGATTGGGTCATGGTTTTATATGGGATTGCATGATCCATGCATTCCTGAAGGTGTTCATAGAATGTGTTTATAAAGGATTCTGTGGTCTGGGCCGTATTTTCCACAGGCTCGGGGGCTTTCAAGGATTCCACCTCGGTTTTGAGAAGTGTGAAATTTGCTTTAGAGAAGTTTTTCACTGTGGTTTTCTGGGCAGGGGGTGGAGTCGGGATGTGAATATCCAGTGAGATTAGTTTATGGTTTGATCTTACCAGTGAGGGATACACTTCTAGTCTGGAGCATAGAGTCCCCATGTTGGTGATGATCAGGTCCAGTATGTTTTCTCCTCTTGTGGGAGTGGTAACAAGTAGTTCCATAGCATATGAGTTTATAAATTCTAGGAACCTTTGGGCTAGGGTGTTCGAGCTAGAGTAATGCTCCCAGTCTATGTTTGGGTAGTTGAAGTCGCCCAATATAATGGTGTTTGGAGAGACCTTCATATTTTCCAGTGTTCTCAGGAAGGCCGAGTGGGGTTCCTGGGTTTGCGAGGGTGGTCTGTAGCAGGCTATAAACTGGAAGGCAGTTTTACCCACTGTTAGTTGCACATGGATAGTCTCTGATGCTTCGTGCTGTGCCACCAACCTGGAGGTGTGGGTATCTTTGACGAATATTGATACTCCCCCTCCTTTTGTGGTTCGGCCCAAGGTTTGGGGCCGAAAAGCATGATATGAGGTATAACCTGGTAGTGCTGGGGTGCTCTCGGGAGCCTTGAACCAGGTTTCTGTTACTGCACAGATATCGATGTTCTCCATGCTAAGGAGAGTTTTGAGTGCATGCATCTTGAGGTTTAGGCTTCTGGCGTTGAGTAGCATTACTCTTAGTTTCTTATCCCTTGTGATACCTATGGAGGTGGGTTTGTCTTTTGAGCCTTGCCTAAAAAAGGCACTATGGGTGAAGCAAGAACCTTTGCCAATATCCGAAAGCCCAGGGGTGACAGGTGCAAGCCGTCCCTAGCGAAGCATCGTGGCTTGTCGAGCATGTCATTCCAGGCTGACAGGCATTGGTTCCCCTTTGAATGACACCAGTACTTAAGCCAATTGTTGAAATTGATCATCTTGTCTTCATATTGTGGCATCATTCTTGGTGAGGGTAAGATGCTACTGAAGGTCGGGGTCATACCGGCCTGGGCTACATGCTCAGAGAGCTCCTCTATGTCTCTTTTCATGTAGTCCAGGGAGGTACATCTCAGGTGATTCACACCAGCATGGAGAATGACCGAGTCATATTTGTATTTGCATTGGAGTGACCTGAGTGCTTGTGTTATGTGGCGGATCCTAGCGCCCGACAGGCAGCTCACCGTGACCTTCTCCTTTTTCAGCCTGGTGAGCGGGACATCAGTGTGCCTGACGATAGAGTCACCTATTACAAGTGTATCAGGTGTGTTGTTTAGCCTTAAGGGCTGTGACTGTTCGGCACACTGGCTTTGTGAGCTATGTGTTGCATGTGTTTTGTTTTGGGGTAGCGGTTGCTTGGGTTTCTGCTTTGGAGGTCTCTGCTGCTTAGGCAGATTTTTATTTAGAGCCTCCGAGTATGTTTTTGTGTGTTTATGTGTTTGGTTTGCTGTCGTGGTAGGTCTATGTGAGACTGGAATTGTAGTGAGTGTGGTTTCTTCTCCTCCTGACTGATTACGCCAGTACTACGTTAAGAGAGCTTAGCCTCCTGTTTGGCTATATGGTTGCATCTCTCACATGTGTTGGAATTTGTTGGGAGGAGGAGAGGGTTGTCTGTGTACATGAGGCAGTTGTAACATTGCCTAAAGATTCCCAGAATCACCAGCTGGACCGGAGAGGAGATTGACAACTGACATTTGGACATGCTAGAATAGTATTGGGATTTCCTTTATAATTGAAAAAAAGGGCCAGTGGGGAACAAGGTACTCAATGGGAGTTTGTGAGGGTGTAGTGCTTTTAATTTTTTAGTGCTGACTTATATATTTGCTTTAGTGAGCAAGTGCCAGGTAACTTAAATGCAATGTGTTACAGGTAACTTAAATGCAAAAACGACAAACAAGTGAAACAAGGAAATAAGTACAGTAAGCAATGCAAATATCACTAGGGATCCAAAGAAGCACTGAAAAGCCGCGTTTTAGGTGGAATTAGCATTTCAGGGAAATAACAAGCAAACAAACAAAAAGAATACAAACAAAGCTAGATTCAGCAGGCCTGGATCTAGTCTATGCTACAGCAAACAAGGTGTATCAATTTCAGTAAGAAACAGTTCAAATGTGTAGGCACTATAAGCCTTTAACCAGAAATTTCCAGCTCAGAAGGGCAGAGTCCAGCCACTCCTCCCACAAGAGTGCAGACCACGAACCTTCTTAATGTAAAATAACTGGCCTGAAGCCCAAGTGCTTAAACCAGAACTAATACACTTTTAGAATAACAGACACTGAGCCCTCAATCAGCAGTTCCCAACTTAGAAGGATGTAAGCTACCTGTCCTGCCACCACAGTGCAGGCCACAAACCTTCCTAATGTAAAACAACTGGTCTGAAGCCCAAGTGCTTAATCCAAAAGACTTAGAATGATAGCTACACTTTAATCAAGTTACTACCAAGCAGTAATAAATACAACTGAATATTTTAAAGAATGCCTGGATTAGTGCTCAAGTTATACAAACAAAGCTAGATTCAGCAGGCCTGGATCTAGTCTATACTACAGCAAACAAGGTGTACTAATTTTGGTAAAAAGCAGTTCAAATATGCAGGCACTATAAGCCTTTAACCAGAAATTCCCAGCTTAGAAGGGCAGAGTCCAGCCTCTCCTCCCACAAGAGTGCAGACAACGAACCCTCTTAGTGTAAAATAACTGGCCTGAAGCCCAAGTGCTTAAACCAGAATTAATACACTTTTAGAATAACAGACAATGAGCTCTCAATCAGCAGTTCCCAACTTAGAAGGATGTAAGCTACCTGTTCTGCCACTACAGTGCAGACCACAAACCTTCTTAATGTAAAACAACTGGTTTGAAGCCCAAGTGCTTAAACTAAAAGACTTAGAATGAGTTACACCAAGCAGTAATGAATACAACTGAGTACTATTAAGATGACGCAAAAGCAAAATAAAGTAGGAAGAAACACAAATATAGTAAAAGCAGATAAATTTTTTTTTTTTTTGAGTGAGCAAATGAGATGGGCCCAGGAGTTACAGGACAGAAACAAGTGCAAATGCAGGCCTTCAAATCAGAAAGTTGAGAGAGATGGAAGACCACCCAAACGGCCAATAACTACAAATTCTGGGCCAGAAACAGTCCTTATGTGGTAGACAGGTTACCTAATGCTTACCACTCCCACTGATAAGCTAGAAGGCTTCCCTCCAACAGAGAAAGGCTTGGGGGGGCTCAGAAGCTTACAAACAGTCCTGGATACAGCAAATCTGTATCTGGAACACTAATTACAGGAAAGGTAGGAAACAGGCTAATTACAGGAAAGGTAGGAAACAGGCTTACAATTTTTTTTTTTTTTTTCAAATCGTGGTCTGCACTCTTGTGGGAGGAGAGGCTGGACTCTGCCCTTCTGAGCTGGGAATTTCTGGTTAAAGGTTTATAGTGCCTGCATATTTGAACTGTTTCTTACTGAAATTAGTACACCTTGTTTGCTGTAACATAGACTAGATCCAGGACTGCTGAATCTAGATTTGTTTGTATGCTTGCAGTTTGTTTGCTTGTTATTTCCCTGGAATGCTAATTCCACCTAAAACGCGGCTTTTCAGCACTTCTGTGGATCCCACGTGATATCTGCATTGCTTACTGTACTTATTTCCTTGTTTCACTTGAAAGAAAGTTACTGTTTGTCATTTTTGCATTTAAGTTACCTGTAACACATTGCACTTAAGTTACCTGGCACTTGCTCACTAAGCAATTATATAAGTCAGCACTAAAAAATTAAAAGCACTACACCCTCACAAACTCCCCTTGAGTACCTTGTTCCCCATTGGCCCTTGTTTTCAATTATAAAGGAATTCCCAATACTATTCTAGCATGTCCAAAGATCAGTTGTCAATCTCCTCTCCAGTCCAGCTGGTGAATCTGGGAATCTTGAGGCAATGTTATAACTGCCTCATGTACACAGACAAACCTCTCCTCCTCCCAACAAATTCCAATACATGTGAGAGATGCAACCATATAGCCAAACTGGAGGCTAAGCTCTCTCAACTCAGTACTGGCATAACCAGTCAGGAGGAGAAGGAAACCACACTCACTACAATTCCAGACTCACATAGACATACCATGACAGCAAACCAAACACATAATCACACAAAAACATACTCGGAGGCTCTAAATAAAGATCTGCCTAAGCAGCAGAGACCTCCAAAGCAGACACCTAAGAAACCGCTACCCCAAAACAAAACACGTGCAACACATATTTCACAAAGCCAGTGTGCCGAACAGTCACAGCCCTTAAGGCTAAACAACACACCTGATACACTTGTAATAGGTGACTCTATCATCAGGCACACTGACGTCCCACTCACCAGGCTGAACAAGGAGAAGGTCACGGTGAGCAGCCTGTCGGGCGCTAGGATCCGCCACATAACACAAGCACTCAGGTCACTCCAAGGCAAGTACAAATATGACTCAGTCATTGTCCATGTACCTCCCTGGACTACATGAAAAGTGACATAGAGGAGCTCTCTGAGCATGTAGCCCAGGCCGGTATGTCCCTGACCTTGAGTAGCATCTTACCCTCACCAAGAATGATGCCACAGTATGAAGACAAGATGATCAATATCAACAATTGGCTTAAGTATTGGTGTCATTCAAAGGGGATCCAATGCCTGTCAGCCTGGGATGATATGCTCGACAAGCCACGATGCTTCGCTAAGGATGGCTTGCACCTGTCACCCCTGGGCTTTCGGATATTGGCAAAGGCTCTTGCTACCCCCATAGTGCCTTTTTTAGGCAAGGCTCAAAAGACAAACCCACCTCCATAGGTATCACAAAGGATAAGAAACTAAGAGTAATGCTACTCAACGCCAGAAGCCTAAACCTCAAGATGCACGCACTCAAAACTCTCCTTAGCATGGAGAACATCGATATCTGTGCAGTAACAGAAACCTGGTTCAGGGCTCCCGAGAGCACCCCAGCACTACCAGGTTATACCTCATACCATGCTTTTCGGCCCCAAATCTTGGACCGAACTGCAAAAGGAGGGGAAGTATCAATATTCATCAAAGATACCCACACCTCCAGGTTGGTGGCACAGCACGAAGCATCAGAGACTATCCATGTGCAACTAACAGTGGGTAAAACTGCCTTCCAGTTTATAGCCTGCTACAGACCACCATCCCAAACCCAGGAACCCCACTCGGCCTTCCTGAGAACACTGGAAAATATGAAGGTCTCTCCAAACACCATTATATTGGGTGACTTCAACTACCCAAACATAGACTGGGAGCATTACTCTAGCTCCAACACCCTAGCCCAAAGGTTCCTAGAATACATAAACTCAAATGCTATGGAACAACTTGTTACCACTCCCACAAGAGGGGAAAACATACTGGACCTGATCATCACCAACATGGTGACTCTATGCTCCAGACCAGAAGTGTATCCCTCACTGGTAAGATCAGACCATAAACTAATCCAACTGGATATTCACATCCCGACCCCACCCACTGCCCAGAAAACTACAGTGAAAAACTTCTCTAAAGCAAATTTCACACTCCTCAAAACCAAGGTGGAATCCTTCAAAGCCCCCGGGCCTGTGGAATATACGGCCCAGACTGCAGAATCCTTTATAAATGCATTCTATGAACACCTTCAGGAATGCATGGATCATGCAATCCCAAATAAAACCAAGACCCATTCCTCCAAAGGCAGACGTCCTGTCTGGTGGACCCCAGCCATAAACAAACTATACAATAGAAGGAGGAAGCTACTACATGATAGAGCAAAATCCCAAAAAGGGAAGGCATCTCTGATCAGTATTAGCAAAAAACTATGGGCACTCATAAAATCGTCTAAGGCCAGCTTCGAGATAAAAATTGCACAGGACACTAAGGATAACCACAAGGCTTTCTTTAGTTATGTTAGGAACCTGGGTTGGAATTCCCAGATATGCTCAGAATTAGTCCAAAATGACAAAAAATACACCAAACCCACAGACATTGCCAACATCCTAGCTGACAGGTTCAGCGCAAACTTCTCCACCCCCTCCCCACCAAAAGGGCAAATATCTATCCCAGCAGAGTACTGCCCCCCTGACATCTCAGATGCTCAGGTAAGAGCCGCCCTCTCCAAAGCAAAAAACACAGCATCATTGGGACCAGACGTTGTCCCAGGCTGCGTCCTACATGAACTCCAAGAAGAGCTAAACCCAAACATAAAACTACTGTTCATTCTCAGCCTTACTACAGAATATGTACCCAAAGAGTGGCGTACAGCAACAGTGGTCCCTCTCCACAAAGGTGGTGCCTCAACGGACCCTGGAAACTTTCATCCCATAAGCCTGACTAGCTTGGTCTGCAAAGCTATGAAAAGGATCATCATGGACCTCATAAATAAAGATACTGGGGACCTACAGACACTGGATCCTACCCAGTTCGGCTTTGTTAATGGCAGATCCTGCCTCTTAAACCTGGTTGACTTCTTTGAAACCATCACCAAGGCCATTGACGAAGGGAAGGTGGTCCACACAGCCTACCTGGTCCTCGCAAAAGCCTTCGATACAATACCCCACTTGGGCATTATAGATAAGCTCACCAGCTTAAATATAAACCCCTATGTCACTAGATGGGTTGAAAACTGGCTCAAGGACAGAACCCACATGGTTAGAATTGCTGGAGCTATGTCAGACTCCAAACCAGTTACAAGGGGCATCCCACAAGGCTCAGTCCTGGGACCTCTCTTGTTCTGTATATATTTCTCGGAGGTACAGGCCAACCCGGAAGGACTGTGGCTGACCAAGTTCGCAGATGACCGCAAACTCGGCGCCATAATTGACTCTCCATCCGACACAAGCATCCTCCAAAAGCGCCTCATAGAAATAGACAACTGGTGCCAGAGCCATGGCCTCAAGCTAAACGCCAAAAAGTGTATAGTCATCCCCTTTGGCAAAAACAAAGTGCCCACAAATTACCACATAGGTGGTAATCCATTAAGTACAGAAGAAGTAATTAGGGACCTGGGGACCCAAGTTGATAGCAATCTGTCATTTGACAACCACGTGGCCAAAGTGGTTAGAAAAACATTTTATATAGCCCACCTAATCATGAAGGGATTCACATCTAGATCAGGGGAGGTCATCGTGCCTCTTTACTCATCCCTCATCAGGCCCATAATCGAGTACAATGCCCCTTTTGGGATGTACTTTAACAAACACCTGCAGCAACTCGAAAGACCCCAAAAGTACCTCACCAAGAGGATCAAAGGGCTCAAACAGATGCCATATGCTGCCCGGTTAAAGAAACTCCAGCTCTACTCAGTGGCATACCGCCTGCTCAGAGGCGATCTGTGCCTGAAGTATAAAGCCATGTCCAACCCGGAATTAAGGGACATGCTGCACCTCAAAAAATCCAAATCCCATCGAGCTACGTGCTCGAGAGACTTGAACCTCAGCACTGAAATAAATAGGACATGCTGAAGGGACAGATTCATAACCCAGAGGCTCCCTTCACTCTGGAATAAAATCCCAGTCCAGGTTAGGCAGAGTCCCTCATTGACTCTCTTCAAGAGGAATCTTGATGAGTGGATGGGAGATCATAGGTTTACCCCGGGTATCACTTCTGTGTCACTGTTAGACAGAGGCACAGTATACTAACCTCGAAAAATGGCATAGCAAAATTAATTTAAAATGGGTGGCGAAAGCCAAACATACTCTGGCTAGGCTTATAAATGCCCTAGGGCAGATAGCCTAGTATGAACCTATGAACCTAGAAAAGTAGCAAAAACAGTAGTAAAAACAATTCACATGCAGTGTAAGCTGGCACACTTGAGTATGTAGCAATATTAGTATACACACAGTTTGAAAAAATGTAATTAAATTAAAAAGGACTAAAAGCAAGTGCAGAAAGGGTTTATTAGGTAGAATGCGGTAAAAAGATGGGACTGGGGGCAAGGGCGCCCACAGGCAGGTGCAAGGGGGTGCACTTGCACCCCCCTGGAATCCGCTGACTAGTTAATCATTTAATTAAAAAAAAAAAGTATATATATATATATATATATATATATATTTTTTTTTTTTTAGGGCGTTTTTCTTTAAGAAGAAAGAAGTCTAGTGGCGGGCGTGCTGACATCATCGCTATATATATTTTTTAAGGGTGTTCTTCTTTAAGAAGAAAGAAGTCTAGTCGCGGGCATGCTGACATCATTGCACGCAGTGCATATATTTTCAAGTTTGCGAGCGGGAACCGAAACGGACGGTTTAGAGGACTACTTGCGAGCGAGCGGTTCGGTTTAGAGGACTACTTGCCAACTTGCGAGCGGTTCGGTTTAGAGGACTACTTGAGAGTGGGAACTGAAACGGAGGATGGGATTTCAGAAACGGACAGAAGGAAGGTGGGATTTCAGAAACGGACGGACGGAAGATGGGATTTCAGAGTGAGTAATGTGTGTAAGATGGGATTTCAGAGTGAGTAATGTGTAGAAGATGGGATTTCAGAGTGGTGTGTGTGTGTGGATGGGATTTCAGAGTGGTGTGTGTGTGTGTGTGTGTGTGTGTGTGTGTGTGTGTGTGTGTGTGTGTGTGTGTGTGTGTGTGTGTGTGTGTGGATGGGATTTCAGAGTGGTGTGTGTGTGTGTGGGGATGGGATTTCAGAGTGGTGTGTGTGTGTGGATGGGATTTCAGAGTGGTGTGTGTGTGTGGATGGGATTTCAGAGTGGTGTGTGTGTGTGGATGGGATTTCAGAGAGGTGTGTGTGTGTGTGTAAAATGCCCCCGGTGCTACATGGTGGGTAGAGAATAAGGCTTGAACCCTGTACCTTGGGCCCAAGTGGCAAAAGCCTGAATTCCCTACCCACCACCATTTGTAAAAACGTTGCAGGTTTTTCCCTCATACTTGTTCTGTTCCTCATAAAATCTGTGGTTTCTGTATTTGTGTTCATGCAAAGCCAGTAGTGCATTGGGGCAGTGGTAGCATTGTTGCCTGACAGCTACATGTTCTCTGGTTTGATTCTTGGCTGGGGTGCCTTACCTTCTGTGTGGAGTCTGTATGCCCTCCCTGTTTTTGTTTCCTCCCATCTTACAAAAACATGTCTGTCTGGAGTGTTTCTCCCTGGGCCTCTGCTAAAAATTAGCTTTTGTTCCAAGTCAGACTTTCCTGGTTAAATGTTAAAAAAATGACACTCATTTGAATATCAGACTTCATATTCTTCAGAAAGTGCATGGTAACACAAAAGCTTTTATTCTAGCAATTTTCTAAGTGTATAAGATGGATATTTGAAATGTATCCCTATCTTTGGGACTGTATCCCCCCCATTATCTAGGTTTTATGCTAAGGTTGAGAGCTATGGTAAGAACTGTATTCACTGAATATGTATGGGGGCTATATTCCCCGATTACTGGCTTTGTCCGAGTGTTTTTTGCTAAGAGGTTGAGAGCTGTGGTGAGAACTGAATTCACTGAATGTTTGGGGGCTGTATTCACCCATTATTGGCTTTGTTCGGGTGTTTTGTGCCCATTATTGGCTTTGTTAGGGTGTTTTGTGCCCATTATTGGCTTTGTTCGGGTGTTTTGTGCTAAGAGGTTGACAGCTGTGCTATGGTGAGAACTGAATTCACTAAATGGTAGCCATTTAAGTTTCAGTCTTCCTCTTTTACAAAACAGCTAATTTGGCATAGTGGTATGTTGCTCTGACTGTTTTGCACAGGGTCCCCTGGGTTCAAGATATGGCAGTGAAATGTATGGTGGTAACGCAGCATCTTATTCTAGCAACTTTCCAACATTATACAAGCAATGTTTAAAATGTGTCCCTGGTTTTTGGCCTTTGCCCCAATAAATTTTGGCTTTTTCCAGATTTCTTGTGCTGCAAAGTTCAGAGATACAGTTGAGTGTTGAATAGATTTTACAAGGAGCTGACAGCTGCAGGGGAGCAAATGTTTAGTGCTGCTTATGTGCAGTCTGCTTGTATTGTTAATAGCACAACAGGTAGTGTACTTGCTTTTGATGATGGAGGCTGTGGGTTCTACTCCCACAGTAGGTAGATGCATTGCTGATACTGTACTGTGTTGTACAGGGGGTGGATACTGCAGTATTTTTGGCAAAGATACCTAGTAACTATGAACCTGTTATCAGTTTGCTTTCCATTCCCTATTGCGGCTATTACTAGCTTATCATGTTTTTAATGCATGCAACAAAGGCAATTTATTCTTCAAGGGCAACAGGCACTTTATTTGTAGATGAAACAATGACATATAAAGTTGTTTTCTAGCAGCAACCTCATTATTAGTTACATATTTCTTTAATGTGGATTTTACTACTTCAGAGATTGTGCATATTTACTGATATTGGTGGACTATAGTAGGTTGAGTAGACTTTTTATGATGGAAATGTTCTGAATTGGGCAGTTTTGTCATTGGTGTATGCATTTTGTTTCATTGTTTACTGGAAAAATGTTCAAAACAATACATTTAAAATGCCCTCTAAAAACTGTACTATATTGTACAAGGAATATAATGTAATACAGTCAGGAAGGTGTATCAAAGAGCATGTGTATGTTTCATGTTCAAGGGGCCTATGATTTTGAAGACAGCCCAGAGTTAATATTTATCTGCCACTGGCAAAATGTATTTTCTTTGAATGTGGGTTTCAATGCTGTTTCAATGTATGTGAGTTTCAAGGGCAGAGAAGTTTTAATGTTAAGTCTATTTTCATTGTGAGACTGCATTGCTTTGTTTAACAGATATCTATTAGGGTTTGTGCTGTAAAATGCAAAATAAAACTTTCAAATGAAATCTAAATCATCGCAGAAGTAAAGCAGTATGCACATTACAGTGTTTATGGTAAATGGGGCAAAATAACCAAGGAATGGGACATTGGAATGGCTGCAGGGGGGGAGGCTCCATTCGACCATGATTTTGTGAGGGGGGGAGGGTAGCAAACTCAGACAGCCCCGGTTGAACTATACCTTTCAGTTGTCCATATTTTTGCAGAATGAATAGATATTTACTTCTCATTTTTGGTTTGTTCCTCATACAATGAAGTCACTAAATGACAGACATTGAGTTTCAGACGTCATAGCCTTCAGAAAAATACATGCTAATGCAAGACCTGTTCTATCAACTGTCAAGTTTATACAAGAGAAATTTTTAGTAGTGTTTGTATGTTCCCCCAATATATTTGGCCTTGTCCAGATTTCCTGCATTAAGAGGTTGAGAGGTATGTGCAAATTGCTTTGTAGAATTAGGAATATCCAAACCTCTCCATTGTCCCCAATTTTGGCTCAGTGTTGCTCTCCCCTAATAATCCTTCCTCAAAATGGCAATTTTGGAAAAAAATGTGATTGACATCTCCTAGAATAATGGTGTTGGCTTAATACATAGGGACACCATATTAGTTAGGAGATATGGACTGATGGGCTACATAGAGGGGACCTATAGTTAGGTATGACACAGTAAGGAGTTTTGTTAATGCTAAGTTGGATGCAGAGGAATTCCACGTCATTATCTCACCTAGCAAGTCTGGAGATGATGAAATGTTCTTTAAGAATATTTAGACACCATCACCTTTTCATCTCAGATGATAGGCCTGAACTTGTGGCAGGTATTGAAATCCTGCATTAAAGGAGTGCTGTCATCGGTCTTGAACTAGGTCTCTGTGATGCATATATAGATGTTTTCCAGGGGAAGCAGTGCTTGTAAGGAGTGGACTTTTTAGCTTATGCTCTGAAAAGGAAATTGGTTATTTTCTAATTCATGTAGCTATAAAATTCAGTATAAAAATTGTAAAAGTTTCTGAATGCAAACACTATTAAAGTAGCATCATGGTAGGGAGTACTTCAGTACAGAGATTCAACTATATACATAGCCATGAGTTCCTTTATACCTTTCTGTCAAAAACAAACACACGCCATGGTCACACAGAGTTTACAGTTGTTGTAACTTCCTTTATACCTTTCTGTCAAAAACAAACACACATGGTCACACAGAGTTTACAGTTGTTGTAACTTTGAAAAAAAATCTATTTATGTATTTCTTGCACTAAGAAGTTGAGGTGTGTGTGTGTGTGTGTGTGTGTGTGTGTGTGTGTGTGTGTGTGTGTGTGTGTGTGTGTGTGTGTGTGTGTGTGTGTGTCAGAGAGAGAGATGCCCTAGCAGGTGGAATTTATTTTCAAGTGCATTTTCAAGGAATTGTGAGCTTCAAGGGAAACAAAGGTTACTGCTGCTCATGCTAAGTCTGCTTAAAATGTGCAACTGTTTTGTTTAGCTAATGGTATCGTTATTATGGTAGAGAATTTTAAAGCAGCGTTGGCACAGCAGGTAGCATATTTGCATCTTGATGCAAAGGACTGTAGGTTCTATTCGTACAGCATGTACATTTTATATTTTAAGGGGGGTATGGTACTACAGTTCTTAGTATGTCCTCCTTTGGATGAGACACCTAATAACTATGAACCTGTTTTTCAGCCTGCCACCCATTCCCTATTGTAATATACCAACTTACCATTTATTTTAATGTAGCACAGGCAATTTATTCTTCAAGGGCAACAGACACTGAATTTGTAAATGAAACACTGAAATAAAGTTTTTTTCTAGCAACAACCTCTTCATTGGTTTCAGATCTCTTTAATGTGGAATTATTCAGATGACTTACACTTCTGCAGAGATTCTGCATATTGATTGATATTGGTAGATTGTATGACAGAAGTTTGAGTGGCCCTTTATGGTTGAAATGTTCTGAATTGGGCAGGTTGCCATTATTGGTTCATATGATTTGTTTCATTGCTTAAAGGAAAAATGCTCAGAACTATAAATTTAAAACACACTCTAACAAGTGGTACTGTATTATACAAGGGATATAATTAAATTATTATGTAGTATACTTAATACAGTCAGGAAGGTGAATCAAAGAACTTTTGCATGGTTCTAAAAATGTGTCAAGGAGCCTATGATTTGGAAACAGGCCAAAGGTAAACTTACCCTGCCACTGGCCAGATGCATGTTCGTTGAATGTGGGTTTCAATTGCTTTGTTTAGGTTTAGTAAATATCTATCAGTGTTTGTGCTATAAAATTTGAAATAAAAGTTGCAAATGAAATCCAGATATCTGTAATCATTGTAGAAGTAAAGCATAAAACAGTATGCACACAGAGATTTGAACAGTGTCTATGACAAATGGGGAGAAAAAGCCAAGTAATGGGACACTGGAATGGCTGCGGGGGGTGGGCCTGAGTGGACGGGGGCAGCAGAGAGAGTGGGGCTGCATGGGCGGGACTTGGGTTTGCACCCCCCCTGCAAAATATCCTACGGGCTCCCTTGAATGGGGGAGTGTCCTAGATCAAATCTACAGTGGGACGGGCACTGCAAAAGCCACCAAATTTAAACTACAACCAAGAACAGGGAAGGAGGGTGGGAAAGACAGTTTCAACAGAGATGTGAGGAATCACAGTACAAATTATAAAACCAGAAAAATATATACTGATCTCTGTATATTTGCAGAACAGTAAAGCAACAGATATCTAAGCAACAATTTAGCTCTATAATACAGAATAATACAGAAAAATATACTCAGCTCTATATATTTACAGTCTTGTAAGGCTCTCTCTCAGTGCACAGGTTCCAAACGTTGCCATTGATTCCTCTCTGATCCATACACTTCCCTTACAAGTTGACCATTTTTTCTTTCCACACACCCAGATGACATGGACGTTGTCAGCAGCGATTTGTTTTGAAAATAGGTAAATGCGATTCGCATAGACCAACTTCTTTCCACATTTTGAGATAACTGAATTCATAGTTAATGGAAGCAAATTGCTATGGATATTGACTGATTTGCTGTGATGCTGAACCTCTTTATATAGGTTATGTTGACTGATTTGCTTTGCTAATCCAAAAAACAAAGCTCCCCTCAAAGAATTAACTGTGTTTGGAGTAAACAAGTTTATCAAAAGCAGACTATAACTCCAACCCAGAAACATGGTAGTGATAAAATCACAAAAATATGTTTAGTGAAAAAGGTTAGCGCTTTCATACACTAAGGTGCATCTTCAGACCAGATAAAAAGAAGGCTTAACTGACACTAATAAAGGTAAAATTTAAATGCAATCAACCAATCAGATAACACACATCATAAAACATGTTAATGTGGAAGGTGCCTAGATTTCTAAAGAGGCTTTAAAGAGATTCTACCATTTAAACAAGATCTGTCTGCCTGCAGCATAACCATATTAACTCCCTGCTTTTAGTGTAATTTCTGAAATGACCCTGATGTTTGCTTTCCCTTACAACTTTAAATTTTACCTTTATTTAAAATGTATTTACATTTTACCTTTATTAGTGTCAGTTAATCCTTCTTTTTATATGGTCTGAAGATGCACCTTAGTGTGTGAAAGCGCTAACCTTTTGCAATAAATGTATTTGAGTGATTTTATCACTGCCGTGTTTCTGTGTTGGAGTTATATTCTGCTTTTGATTTGCTTTGACGTCGAACCTCTTTTTTAGGTTTTTAGACAATGGCATATTCAGATGAACAAAGACTTGCAAAGAAGAGGTCATTGCTAGATCAGGTAGATTTTAATAAAAACATATTTACTAGGTTTCAGAGGGACATTATTATGCCGAAAGGCCAACAAAACATGATTATAAAGTTCAGCATCACATCAAATCAGTCAACATCCCCAGCAATTTCTTTCTTTTATCTGAATATGCCATTGTCTAAAAACCTATAAAAAGATGTTCAACATCACAGCTGAACTTCAGTACAGAAAAAAATCAGTTATGCTGAAAGGAAAGGTCAGGTCACAAAAAAAAAAATAAAAAAAATAAGACATTTTGGAATATAATGAATGGTTGGGGCAAAAATTACAGGGCATGGGACAAAATGTACCCAGGGTTGAAAAGTTCGGTGCTGAAACATCCTGGAAACAAATGTGCAGGATGAACATTCTGGGGATGAAAAGTACCTGGGTGAAAAATGTTGTTGGGGGGGGGGGGGTAGGGGTGAAACTTCCTGATTCCATGCATGACAAAACTTAACTGTAAGTCTCATAATCAGAAAGGTAGATTGTGTGGCAGTTTTAATATTTTTACCAAGGTGTATAAATGAAGAAATAAAATATTTAAAAAATATTCACTCAAAGATGAAGGATGAAGGAAAGATACAATATTCCTTGGTAAACTAGAAATGCATAAATAAAGCATTGTTAATTCTATTAGTGTTAGTAGTAAAGATTATTGGTTAGAAACTCTGATAACCCAAGGCAGAAATGTTGTCTTTAACCTGGGTAAGGTTTTTTCTTTTTTTTTTTCTTTTTGTCTTTCACTTTAGAAAACAATTATCCACACCTCAATGGAACTCCAGAAGACAATAAACAGTGGATGGGCCTAACACAGTTTTAATGCAGTAAGAAAGCACAACATGTTTCTCTCACTAGCCACCTCCAGTTTCACTTGGATAATTAATGTTTCTGGGTATCCACGTTCACAAAACATCCCATGTAACACATCACATTCCTTTCTAAATTCTTCATCATTCGAAGTCATTCTACTAATTCTTACAAATTGCCCTTTTATAATGCCTTTCCTCTGATGGAAAGGATGGGCACTAGCATACTGTAGAATAGAATTAGAGTATGTCCTCTTCCTGTATATCCTTGAAGTAAATTGATTACCTTCCTTGTAAATAGTGATGTCTAAGTATGCAATTTCTTTATGGCCAATATTGTAGGTAAACCTTAAAAATTCAGTAGATTCGGAAATGTACTGATAGAATTCCATGAATGTTTGAAATGCTCCTTTCCAAAAGATACAAATATCGTCTAAAAACCATTTGTAAAATACCCAACAATTCTTGTGTATACTATTCAAAACAAACGTCTTCTCCCACACCATTAGTATCAGGTTGGCATACATTGGGGTACACCTTACCCCCATTGCCACTCCACTATGATAACAGCCTATTTTAGTATTACATATGCCGATATAAAGAGCAGTCATTCCTGTACAACTAGTTTCCCTTTTTGTTGATATATAATGTATATATATATATATATATATATATATATATATATATATATATATATATATATATAAAATACTTTCTCTCAAAATGTGAAACAAACAGGCAAAATGTGGAACACATACTAACAGCTTATGGTGACATGGTGACAGGTTTCTCCTGTTCCTTTGCCCTGGACCGAGTGATTTGGTGATGAGAAGTTAATGGAAAACTTATGGTAAAGCCAAAACCAGATATTGTACTGCGCTGAATGTCACTGGGTGTCACATAAAATGTGGACTGCTAGGTGAAATGATCTGGGAGAAGTCTTTTAAAGAAGTTAAAAATGCTATGCCATCTTTCCACATGGCATGGCTGCTAATGCCAAAGATTTACCCCTGCTACTGGTATGGCTTCTCAGGAAAGTCTGGGATGTATCAGTCAGAAAAAGGATATGCTGAAATACTCAAACTCAGTGGTGCTCTCACTGAGTATATCCAGTATAACAACAAGCATCTAGATGGCATAGATTAGGGTCTGAGTGACCATGAATATTCTTTGCAAGCCCTCCAGAAAAGTCAATTAGAGCAGGCCAAGAGAACAGCAGAATGGAAGACATTTAAGGAGGAAGTTACAGATGAGATACTGACCTTGAACACAGCTCGAGGAGAGAAAAAACTCTGTTTTCTCAACATCACCATGGGAGAGGAAGGCTCTGACTCTGCCTTTTATGAGAGCCCAACTTAGCATTTGGATGAGGATTCGGGAATCTGACAGTCTGCTTGTCAGGGCTCATTATGACTGAAGGATTTGGAGGGAAGAGTCAAATCGGTGCAGCCCATCTTGATTAAATGCCAGACTTTCCAACTAAAAGAATGACTCTTGACACAACTGTGGAGTAAAGGCAAAACCCTTACAATAGCTGGGACAAGGGCGTATGTTGACAGTGGTTTTTCCTTGGACACCTGACTAGAAAGACTTGATTGCAGGAGAGCAGAAGTAAGATTTAAACTTCTGAACCTGGCAATGCTCCGGATCTTCTTTCCCACACGTACTGAGACTTTTTTGGATCTACACCATTCACAATTAATGTTAGATGACTTAGAACAATGAGAGGGAGGTCTGACAGCAGGCTACAAAGGCAGTTGTGAGCAATCTGACTGATGACAAATGGATGCCCATAAAGCCTTCCCCTGCATGTAAACAAAACAGGGGCAAACAACCAATGGATATGAGAAGATTTATTCATCAGCTCATGAAGGATGGTGAAAACATGCATGCAGTGGAGCAGTGGTGTTTAGAAGTGTTGCAAGAAGACTGAACTATAAGGGATATTAAGCTTTGCATCAGACCAGTTATAACTCTCATGTGGTCAAACCGCATGGTGTGGTACTTTGGACTCCAAGTTGTGTCTCACTTCAAGCAGTAGAGTTATGAAAGATCACTGCATTACTTCTCTGTTATGGATTTCTCCCCACTGGTCTTTGCAGAGCCAGTGGCTTGGAGGAATTCTACCCCATTATCAGGTACTTAATATTGTGAGTTCAGCCAGGCAGTCTATGTTGGAGTGTTATCAAGAGTTCTGGATGCTAGAGACATTGTGCTGGGTAGACAGGGCTTCTTATTGATTGTATTTGTGTAGGTGTCCTGTTATGGATTATTCATGTTTCAGGTGTTTCTTGAGAAATGGTTAGGTCTAGTCTAACATTCTGTGCAGTGCTCCCTTCCTTGTCAAAGGAGTATCCCTAAATGAGAGCATTTCCAGCTTAGCTTAGCACATTCTATTTGGAAGACATTGGCTCCCTTAGATCCAGTGGGCAGTAGCCATGGGCTACATAAGTGTATAAGGACTACTCTAGACTGTATTAATTAACATCCATTTTAGTTAACTCATTGTTATAAACACTAACAACTCTGACCAAGCTGCAAGGGGTTGCCTTTTTTAACTTTAATTGGTTTGTTAAAGTTTTCTCTCTACTCCAGGCAGTTGGAGGACGTGTTAGCGAACACAACATCTCCATCATTTCTGTGGTTGAATGTTGTACTTGATGTGTCATCCTCATAGATTCTTCTCTCTCTTATAAATGATATTTTCCCGTACATCATTTTTTATTTTGTCTATTTTAGTAATGTTTTGTTATTACTATTGCAAATAATGGGAGCTGCTGTAACAAACTTTTGGTGTGCATCCCATGCTTTTCTTCTGGGTTGCAAAACACAATGATGTAAGAAATGTTTCTGTACTTTCATGGAACATTCATGCCTTGATTGATACAAGGAAGCAGCCTAGTACTTAAATGCATCTCAGACTACTTAACCCACATGTACTTATCATTTAAGAGACACACCTTAACCATAAAGAGCACCTTTGATTTCAAAAACAGGGATTTCCTGAAGGCTATGGTTCAGTCTTTGAGAGTGCCATGCAGAGAGGTGCGGGTATCTACATTCAAAGGGATTGTCAATGCATGATAGAAGAGGAATTAAAGGATAATCTGCACAAATATATGGAGGTAAGGGACCATATCCAGGGTATCAGAATAACACTACAGCAGTATATTTCCCTCTGCAAGCTGACTGTGGAACTATGAGGTGAATCTTGAATGAGAGTCTGCTTTCATCATGATATTTTAATCCCAGAGGAGGACTGGAATGTGGTTATAGACAAACTATATGTTGACAGAGGCTCCCGGCACCTAGAGATAACTAAAGAGGGCAGGCTAATGAAAAGTTATTGTTAAGTCTTTGGTCTAATTGATGTCATGACTAAGAAGTTTTCTGAAGGGAACTTTTCCTTTTACTTGGACTGCCATCAGGTCTGAGCTAGCCTGAATTATATGTATATATCCCAGTAGCATTTTGGCGAAGTCCATGAGGTTCAGATATTCCCTGTAGTTCTGTCTGATCAAGCAACTTTCATGGCTACATTCCATATGGGTGATCCCATTAGTTGCTTGAGATATTGAGATATTGGAGGTTTCCCTTTTACTGGCTTTCCACAGAGCAACATGAACAGTTTGTTGAATCACTCTTATCAGGTGTCATCTGGTAAATAGACATGAATCATAACACTAGTTTACTTGCCTGGGACAAAGTAAGAAGAGGAAGAAAGATGATCTTCTTAAAGGCAGAATGAACAACATCAGTGAGGTCCAAAATAAGGAATATTTAAATAATTTAACACAGCTTAAGGACCTACAACACTGAGCAGGAGGGAAAGACCAAGAGGTGTGATTTGAGAAGAGGGTCTTGGAAGACAGGACTGAGGTGTATTTGCATGAGATAAGTGAATTTCAGGTTGTGTCCCCTAGACATTTTTACTTTGAAAATATCCCTAAAAATCAGAAGTGTCTGGCTCACAAATTCAGAACCTAAAAGGTAGAATGATGGATTATAAAGCTAAGAGGTGAGGGGAAGAGGCATGATTATGAATAATCCTTCTCAGATTATGGAGATATTAAATCTTTCTACAAGTGGCTTTATACCACCCAACACATGGTACCTAACTGGAACCAGGCCACCAAAGCCTTCTTGTTGCAGCTGGAGATCCTACTATGGCTAAAGCTGAGGCAGGCAGTTTAGTCACCCTAACTACTCTGGCAGAGAAAAAAGCTAGCATATTGAGTCAGGAAGAGTGAGACTCCTGGGCCAAATTACTTTTCAATTGAGATCAGGAAAAAGGGTTGACCTTTGATTAAAAGTAAGGGTCACATTATTTAATAAGTTATTGAAAGATTAATGCACCTCCCCCCCTGGAAAAAGGCAGTGGTCAAAATAAGTTATAAGGGAGGAAAGGACCTCAGAGGAATGGCCTCTTACAGGCCTATAAACATTGTAAACAATGACTAAAAAGTCATCATTACTATATTAGCCACTCAGATTGCTCAGATGGTACCCTGATTAATATACCCAGATCAGTGTGTATTTCCAGAGGCCTTCATAGAGCTCATCTGGCAGCTTTATAGCAGGTCAGATAGGGGTAGACTCATGGAACTCTTTGAGTTGGGTAGAGGAATGAGACAGTTGAGACCTCTTAACCCCCATCACCCTTTATTGCCTTCTGTGTTGAACCACTGGTACATACAGTCAAGCAGCTGACTCTACAGAGCTTTCGGTGGGCAGAAAAGCAAGAAAAACATGTGTTTATGCTGATGATGTCATCCTGTACTTGACTATTCCCCAGGGGCACTTTCCCAATTGTAAAGCATCCGACGGACTATAAGCTGATAACTGGGTTATAAGATTAATGAAATTCAAACAGTGGCCATCTAGGTGAACTATGCCCCAACCCTTTACTTGGTTTGATAATACCCCTACCTGTGGGGTTATTTTTTCCCTGAACTATCTGGGTGTGTGGCTAGCCAAGCAAAGTAAGGATAATGTGGGATGTAATCTTAACTAGATCAATGCATCTCCCTGATTAGAAAATGAGGACTGTTAGGCCTTGACTTGGATAATAAAATTACTGCAGTAAAGATATGCCCCTAGATTTAATAAAATCTGTGTAGGCATAGTTTACAGCCTACATCGAATGTTACCATGTCGATATACATGATTCCCTCTCAACAGCGCTCCATGCATATTAATCATGGCCATTGCCAAGGAAGAGCCATGGAACACGGTTATTGAATCAGTGTAGGGAGTGTGGTGTTAACTGTGGCTGCAGATAAGTAACACAGTCTCTGCACTCTCCAATTGTATTACATCAATGTAATTTATTCATTTTTTAAAAGCATGTTTACGTGGCATGGCGTGGAGTGTAGCAGTGCTAAGTGATGCCAAGATACCTGCCAGACATCTAAAAATAAAAACCTAAATGTATTCAATTATTTATGTAAAGGTCATGTTTAAGTGTAGTTAAGCAGTTTGTGTGGTGCAGTGCTCAGCACTGCCTAAACGTAGCTCAGAGGCATATGTAAAGGTGTAGCAAAACTTCATATATCCATGTAACTAAATGGGTAGAGTTATGGCCTCATGTGCAGTAGGTGCAGAGTTTGAATGCATGGAAGGGCAAGTAAGCATTTAGGTTTAAAATACAAGTTATACAAATTATTTTTAAATAGTGGCCTGCTGCACTCAGCTAAGCTCTGGTAAGACCTGCTAAGACCTGCTAAACACTGCATAAACAAAATAATGGCTGATAATTTTTATGCATTGCTTGGCACTGCTTAGCTGGTTTGCACACCATGAAGCACTGCTAAGCAATGCTTGGCTGAACTGAGCTGGTTTGCATGCTGCTAAGCAATGCACTGCATTTTTAAATGTTGCCCGGAAGTGTGTAAGAGTGGGTAAACAGGCTATATTAAGCCCAACAGGCAGGAATACAGGAATACAGCATAATCCACTGGAGTTCTGTCTCTGAAGGATACTATGACAGGCACTGGTGAGGGTTCACGCTTTCAGGTTCAGCGTTGGGGCATCCTGGAGTCCAGGGTCATGGTTGGACTCTTGTAATAAAACATGAAGGCAGGCTTCTGCAGGGAGGTTGCCAGGGCTCAGAGTGCAAGCCGGAGGCCTGGGACTGGCTGGCAAGGGATCTCACCAGTGCAACTGGTATCCCCTGCACAGGTGAGCAGTGTCATCACCACTATGACAACCTGAAGAGATGTAAGGAGGATCTCTTGGGCACCTGGATCCAAGAATTTTGGGCAGGGGATGTCCCACATGTATGTAAATAAGTTTACCTCTGTATCATTAATAAAAACTGAATGTTGTGCAATAAATGTAGATTCAGAGCTATTTTGTAAGAAATGAATTATGACAACTGTTCTGCAACAACACATGAACCAATAGCAATAACACAAAGGTAAATTGTGTACATCAGGGTTGTCTTGTTTTTACCACTGCATGTCAGCTATATGCATTCAGGCTGTGAGGTACAGTGCTGCAGTCAGGTATAGGTTCATAGGTTCATAGGTGTGTACTAGGCTAATGGCCCTGGAGCCTTTACAAGCCTAGCCCATGGGATTACCCTGGCATCATGCCACCCGACCTTAGTTTCTAGTGCCTCTGTCGAGTAGAGCCACTGGAGTAATCTCAGGGGGAATTTTCCATTTCCCATCCACTCATCAAGATTCCTCTTGAAGAGGGCCAGTGAGGTGCTCTACTTGACATGTATGGGAAGTCTATTCCATAGCATGGGCATCTCTGGGTTATGAACCTGTCCCTCCAGCATGTTCTGTTGATGGTGATAATGAGGTTGAGGTCTCTGGAGCATGTGGTGTGAAGGGATTGGGATTTCTTTAGATGTAGCATTTCTAACAGAGCTGGGTCAGACATGGCTTTGTAAGTCAAGCAGAGATCGCCTCTAAGTAGGTTATATGGTACAGAGAATAGTTGGAGTTTTTTGAATCTGTCCATATAGGACAAGTGTTTAAGGCCTAGAGTCCTCTTTGTGAGATACTTTTATGGTCTCTCCAGTCGTTGCAGGTGTCTAATGAGGTACATGCCAAATGGGGCATTGTACTTGATGTTTGGCCTAATGAGGGAAGAGTAGCGGGAGACAATGACCTCTTTCTTCCTGGATGCAAAACCCTTAGTAATGAGATGTGCCACACAGAAGGACTTTCTGACCACAGTGGTAACATGGTGGTCAAAAGAGAGGTTGCTGTCAACCTGTGTTCCCAGATCTCTTATAATGCCTTTTGTGTTCATTGGACTACCATCAATGTGATAATTCAAGGGAACCGGGTTTTTCTCAAGGGGGATGATGACACATTTTTTTGGCATTGAGCTTAAGGCCATGGTTCTGACACCAGTCGTTGGTGTCAGTGAGGCCTTTCTGTAGGATGTCAACATCACTTGGGGAGTTAATGATAGCTCCCAACTTGCAATCATCTGTGAACCATAGCAGTGTAATAGTTATAGACTGCAAATAATAACCCATAATCAGATATCATTTCTTGACTTCACAGATATTTCAACACTTTAACAATATATTGTGTATACCTGCATTCTATGTAGTAATGTATAGGTTATCTAGTATCGCTGTTATGCTTCAATTTCATGCATGTGTGGTCAACTGTCACTGCAGTCTAGTATAAAACTGTATTATTATTATTACCAGGTCATATCTTGATGCCAGGTGAGCTCTAGCAAATATCAGTTAATCAGTAATCAGCAATGACTCAGTAGTCCAGTTTACTAAATGCTCTGAAGTACATTTTGCCACACACAGACCAGGGTTCGAATCCAGTGTTATGTAGCACTAAATATTACAGTATCAATCACGTAATGATTACAGATTTTCTCTCACAGGAACTACAGGTAAATGGGTGAGGTAGCCCATATTATGAGTAAATAATTGTGTGTTTAGATGTCACAGACTGTTACAATCATTACCAGGAATGTGAAAATACAGCACAAAATAAAGGAAATAAGTGTAATAATAATAATAATAATAATAATAATAATAAAAGAAAAGAAAAGCAATAAAATGTGTAATCTTTGGTATGACTGTATGCCTGGAGTGTCTGTTAAAGGTTGCTGCAGTCAATTAATACATTCAATGCAGATGTCCTTTGCAGTCACTGTTATTGGGATCTCTCCCCATGCCTACCAAACAAGGCATGATAGTTGTTTACCCACTGTGCTGTACATATACATGTCTCTCAAGTGTTATGCTGTCACGTAATATAATTACTAGTGCATAATCCCTCTGTCACAGATTTATCATCAACATGATTATGTAAATAGCAAAGTATCATTACATCAGCCCACAGTACACCTTGGTAGTTATATTGGTACACCTGATGTGCAGGTGTTCTGTGCAGTTGTGTACCTGCAGTTGTTGCTGTTTGGCCCATACAGTCCCATGTGTATAGCTTGAGAGGTATGTACATGCTACAGCAGTTATAGAGCACTTTTACAAATAAAGAAATGACAGACCTGTAGAGTAGATAGCAGTACTGTTGTCAACTATATAGCCTATAATGGTATTAATGGGCTGTATTTCTCTCTCTCTCCCCACCCCTATCTTCATATATTTATTATTGTCAATCACTGGTTATGATTTACTATTAACATATGTTGTTACATTAAACTTTATTTTGGGGCATGTGTTTTATTATTGTTATGTATTAAAATGGTTCCATATTAACATATCTTGGTTGAATTACCTACCTGTTGGCCTTATGCTGCAACTGCTACTCGCATGCTGTTAATATACTGACTGTTCTGTTATTTATTGTTGCGTTTCACATAATATGCAATGAAATGCAATGGAGTTATTACCAATGTTCTGGCATGCTGTTACTACTAACAATGGTTTTATTGATAACTAACCTATATGTATTGCTATACCTCCATCACCACAGCACGATAGGGTAGGCTAGTCCCTGTTGATCCACCTACCCTACCTCAGCTGGCCATGGTACTGGGTCCTGGCATGTCTGGGACCCAGGCCAGTGGTGACCCCTCCGCTACCCCTGCACCATCTTCAGGTGGAACCACCTAAGGGAATGGGGCCCGGTCCCCCTGGGAGTGGTGGCAGAGGGGCAGTTATAACCCAAGATCAACTACCAGCCATGGTGTGCAGGATCATTCATCAGAGCTATGAATATTGCCTGCACAGGATTGAGGGCACACTGGACAACCTGGACAATCTGATGCCCAGCCTCCAGCACAGCCACCTTTGGGGCAGTGAAGGAGCAGTGTCGACTGCCCATGGGTGGAGATGTCAGTCATGCTGCTGCTATCTGGAGGCACATGATTCTCAGATTCGGCAACACCCTCCCCATCTAGGGAGTTTACCCCCCTCATGTGTCACACACCGCTCCTGTCTGCTGTCTTGTTTGCCTGAAATTGTATCCTCTCCTTCCCAACTTACCTTTCCACATGTATCTACATCCCCACACGTCTCCACTGGACACAACTAATTTGATCCAAATGGCTTGACAACATATTTATGTTGTCCTCAGCCCTCTCTCTGGGATTTGAGAGTCCAAATTCATATACAAAAATCTGTCAAAATGCACAACTGTTGCTGTACAAAAAATGGAAAGCTATGGTTGTTTCCTATACCCTTCCTGCACATCTCCACCTGCCTTTGACTATGTTTTTCCCCCTGCTTCCCCCCATTTCACCACTGTCCTATCACCCCCTTTTTCTTTGCTTTTTAATTTTTTATCCTGGGTTTGCACAGAGTTAAGTGAAGAGCTGTGCCATGCAGCATAGGGCAAATCCACTTAAATGAGCTATAATGTGCCTTAATGATCTTATGTATTTCTCACAGTGTTAGGCACATGTACACCAGTAGACAGCCAAATGAATAGTAATGGCAGTACATGAGTCCTAGGATAGCAGGTAAATGTTCCCTTTTATCTGCAAAATCTTTACACACACCTGCTAAGGCAACAATGGCACAATACATATGTTCAATTTGTACCCTGCTGCAGAACAACTGTCTTTGAAAGCCATGCACATGGATGCAGGCATGTGTCACAGCCTGTATGTCTGCACATATATCTGGCAAATACACCTGCTGTAACACTGACTCAGTAGTTCAGTCTGTTAAATGCTTTGTGTATAGTACATTTTTCCACAGACAGTCCTGGGTTCGAATCCAGTGTGTTGCCCTTCAATTGCAGTGTTTTAAAGACAGCAAGTAATGACTGAGTCATGCAATTTTAACCCCCATATGTTACTAATACTGAATTATCTGCTACCTAGTTTTGTAAGTCAAAGGCCTGCAGGTAGGGACACACTGCACATATTCATATAGCCTAACTATATGTTGCCTACTGCTCTGCCATTGGCACTGTTGCATAACAGATATACTTTAAGCACATGCCTCAACTAAACTGTAAAGTGTACCCTTACCCTTGCTCTGCCTTAACAATAGGGCTGCTACTGCTCACACAGTTACATGTACAGCTTGTTGGCCTCCAAAGTGTTCACACTCCCTTTTATGTGTCCTAGGCTGCAGCAGCAGATGCAGCCTAGAGCATACACAGCTGTATGTTAAGGTAGCTGCTACAGACCAACCATACCATCCAACCCCCTATAACAAGGGATCCAGACAAAAACATACATAAAGTGGGGATGGCAAAGGCCCGGAGATAGGGATATGCTTCACAGTTTGCCCCTACAAAGATAGTAAGTTGATAGAATATCAGCTACCGCAATAGAATGCATAGTCTGATGGGTATGAAATGTGAGACTCACATATCTCTCTCTCTCCCCTTACTGACCTCATCCCACAATGTTGGCCAGTGAACTGCCAGATGACCACACTGTCATGGGACACTGACCAAACATATGACGCAAATCTATGGACATACTTCATACATCTCTACAGTGGTCAATATTTGTACTTACGCTCTGTGATGCTATAGTCTCCATACCTCAGTAATGTCCATCTCAAAAACTAAGAAAGGGGCCAAGACCTACATGAAGGCATCATATATTGCAATGTGGCACCATGTCATTGGCTAATGATAGTGCAATTCAGCTGTTTTGGATGCAGTTATCAATTCTGAGCCACAGATTGGTGCAAATGCAATTACCTGTTAATGAGCATCACCTGCAAAAGGCAAACAAATGTTTATGGGGAACAGGTCTGTATGTGGTTTTACTCACACAGACAGCGTATGTACAAAGCATTTGCAGAGGAATGCTTCAAAAAAGGAATACATCACTCTACAAGGTATGTACTAGATTTCCCCCATAAAATGGGGTGCAGATGAGAGGATGGAGGTATGGGCAATAGGGATTAAAACAGTAGGCTTGTAATAGATCTATTATATTGACATGCCAGTGATAATTTGCTATCCAACACCTACAGGAATGCATCTCAACTGTCCCTGCTTTGAATCACATCTCTGCTCTGCTCTGTCCCTGTCAATCCCTCCTACAATGGTCAGCTGTTGTAGTAAAGATAGTGGATTACACGTAAGACATAGTGACACTAAATAAGGGTGTACACTCCTGTAACATCTCAAATGCGCAGGTGAAAGCTGCTCTCTCTAAAGCTAAAAACACAGCATCAATGGGACCGGATGGTGTCCCCAGCTGTGTGCTACACGAACTCAACGAGGAACTAAACCCGCATATAAGGCAGCTGTTTAATCTTAGCCTTACCACAGGATACGTGCCCAAGGAGTGGCATACGGCAACTGTAGTCCCACTCCACAAAGGCGGTGCCTCTATGGACCCTGGTAATTACCGCCCCATAAGCTTAACAAGCCTGGTCTGCAAAGCTATGGAGAGGATCATAATGGAACTCATAAACAAAGACATAGGGGACTTGCAGACATTGGACCCGACCCAGTTTGGCTTTGTCAAGGGCAGATCATGCCTTTGAACTTGGTCGACTTCTTCGAAACAGTCACCAAGGCCATTGATGAGGGAAAGGCAGTCCATACAGCCTACCTTGACCTTGCAAAAGCTTTCGACACAATACCCCACTCGGGTATTATAGAGAAACTTACCAGCTTAAATGTAAACCCATATGTCACAAGATGGGTTGCAAACTGGCTAAAGGACAGAACCCACAGGGTTAGAGTTGCTGGTGCCATGTCAGACTCCAAGCCGGTCACAAGTGGTGTCCCACAGGGCTCAGTCCTTGGCCCCACTGTTGTTTGGCATCTACTTCTCAGAAGTACAGGCAAACATAGGAGGACTATGGCTGACAAAGTTTGCAGATGACTGCAAACTGGGAGCCATAGTGGAAAGTACATCGGACACAGATATCCTTCAGAGGGGTCTCACGGAAACTGATAGCTGGTGCCAGAGCCATGGCCTGAAGTTAAATGCCAAAAAATGTAGAGTCATACCCTTCGGGAAAAACAAGGTAACCCCAAGCTACCATATAGGTGGCAATCCATTAAGCACAGAAGAGGTTATCAGGGACCTGGGGACCCAGGTTGACAGTGGCCTTTTTTTTGACACTCACATTGCTAAAGTAGTTAGAAAGACCTTCTACATTGCCCACCTGATCATGAAGGGATTCACATCCAGATCAAGTGAGGTCATTGTTCCCCTGTACTCTTCACTTATCAGACCAATGATCGAGTACAATGCCCCATTCGGGATGTATCTCACCCGACACCTGCAGCAATTGGAGAGACCCCAAAAGTTTCTCACCAAAAGGATAAAGGGACTCCAAAATCTGTCATATGCTGCCAGACTGAAGAAACTCCAGCTCTGTTCAGTCGCATACCACCTGCTCAAAGGTGACCTGTGCCTGACATACAAGGCCATGTCCAACCCGGAATTAATGGACATGCTCCACCTCAAAAAATCCAAATCTACCAGATCCACTAGAGCAAGCAACTTAATCCTTAGCACAGATATAAATAGGACATGCTGGAGGGATAGATTTGTCACCCAGAGACTCCCTATGCTGTGGAATAAAATCCCGGTCCATGTGAGGCAGAGCACCTTGCTGGCTCTGTTCAAGAGAAATCTTGACCGGTGGATGGGAGATCATAGGTTTACCCAGGAATCATCTCTGTGTCACTGCTGGACAGAGGCACAACAAACTAATGGGCACAGTATTTTTTAACATAAGGGGTGGCATAAGCCACAAAACTTTGGGCTAGGCTTATAAATGCCTTAGGGCAGATAGCCTAGTATAAACCTATGAACCTATGAACATCAAGCAATGTACTGTAATGCACCTCCACTCAGTCTGTCAATGTCACACATAAATAGTTCTGACATTGTACAAGTGTCCCTGACTGTCCCTGATGTACTCTGGCTAAGTCCCTGCTTCATGGACATTCATCCCTGTCTGGTTGACAGCTATGCCTAACATACCTCTCAGCCTCCTACAGTAAGAAATGAGGACAAAGCCATAATTAATGGGGGGACAAAGTCCCAAACTCAGCCAAACTCAGCTCACCTCAAACTCCTCTGTCAACTGTTTAGTACAGCCTAAGCCTCTGGTGCCCCCACACCACACCTTGTGCATGTGATGATACCTGTGCCACATCCCTGCCATCCATGCCCTAGATGCAGGGACCTGCAAATGTGTCTGATGCACAGGGTGACTATAGTACTTTACATATGTTTGTGTAGTGCAGTAGTGTTATGCCATGGCAGTTGTTGTAGGCCATGACAGGTACTGTATGCTGGCATGTGTCTTGGCTACCCATCAACCTTTATGTATCATTGTTCCTGATGGTACACTGGCAGTAGTGTTACAGAATGACAGGTGTGTCATGGACCTGTGTATGTTTGTGTCCCAGGAGTCTGAGCAGTTCAACTATGGACATATGGCAGCAATACAGAGGTACATGATGGCAAGGCATCACAGCAGAAATATGGTATCAGCAAGGTATGCCAGTATACATGCATGGCTCCCTAGGTGCTTATGTGTAGGACAGTGTGTCAGGGACAATGGGGACAGTCAGTGTCATCATGCTTTCATACCCTGTGACAAGGTTGGCTACCCTTGATACATGTCACCTGGGTATGTGCATGTACAAATCTAGATGGTGGCGGATATCAATTATGCTTATGTAGATGAGGGCAATTTAGTGCCAGCAGCTTGTCACAAGGCCATAAAATGCATAACCAATGCACAGACATAGGCCAGATGGTCATGTCTATAGTGCTGCAAGGTGATATATTTATACACATATACACACAAGTTAGATGCTGTGAGATTAGAATCCCTACCTATCTAGTAATACACACTATAGCTTGGAGTACTTATCTCATGCACCAGAGAGTTTATCTGATATTGAAGTGTTAGCCAGCACTCTCAAGGTGGATGACATCAGCAGGCCTTGTAAAGGAGGCCCATACTGAGGTCAGCAGCTAGTCACAGGGCATAAAATGCAAAACCATTGCACAGAGATAACCCATACGGGCTTGTCTGAATTGCTGCATGGGGATATATTTACACACACAGATACACATACAAGTTGGATGATGTGAGAGTAGAGCCCCTAACTATCTAGTAGTACACACTATAGCTTGCAGTACTTACCACATGCACCATGGTGTTTACCTGTTATTAAATTGTCAGCAAGTACTCTTAAGGTGGATGACATCAGCATGCCTATCTAGTAATACACACTATAGCTTGGAGTACTTATCTCATGCACCAGAGTTTATCTGATATTGAAGTGTTAGCCAGCACTCTCAAGGTGGATGACATCAGCAGGCCTTGTAAAGGAGGCCCATATTGAGGTCAGCAGCTAGTCACAGGGCATAAAATGCAAAACCATTGCACAGAGATAACCCATACGGGCTTGTTTGAATTGCTGCATGGGGATATATTTACACACACAGATACACATACAAGTTGGATGATGTGAGAGTAGAGCCCCTAACTATCTAGTAGTACACACTATAGCTTGCAGTACTTACCACATGCACCATGGTGTTTACCTGTTATTAAATTGTCAGCAAGTACTCTTAAGGTGGATGACATCAGCATGCCTTGTTGAGGAGAGACTTTAGAGGCCAACAGCCTGTCCTAGGGCAATATAATGCATACCATTGCACAGAGATAAGCCAGATGGGCATGTCTGTAGTGCTGCAAGGGGATATATGTCCATACACGGATTCACTTTATAATCTCGAAATACTGAAATATTGAATTTCAGTATTTTGAGACTATAAAGCCGAAATTCCGAAATAGCAAAACCCCATAACCGCAAATCCAGAAATGTCATATTTGTGGTTTTGGTGGTGTGCTACTTGATGTGGGATGTACTGTTTGCTTGATTCACATTTGGTATGTGGATATGGTTGGAGATTCAGGTAAGTGAATAGTTTTTATGGGTTTTCGGTAGGGCTTTGAGTGTGAGTGTATTTGGATGTTTTAGGTGTGGGTTAGGGTACTTAGGTAAAAGTATGAGTGTGTAAGTGTTGAAAGTGGTGGTGTTTGTACATTTGTGATGTGTGTGTGTGAGGGGACTGTAGACTGTGTAGTGGTGAGTTTACTGTCTTTTTCTGTTTGGTGTGACCTTGGAGTTAGTATATATAAGTAGTGGATGTGTGGGGGGCACAGGGGCGCTTGCCCCCCTGCTTATAAGTAGGGTAGGTTTATTTATGTGTGTTTTGTTGTTTGTTGTAATGTGAGGAGGCCAGTGTATGTGTTGTGTGGTGTATTGTGTGGTTACATTTGCAGTTTTGAATTTCGTGGTTTTCGGGTTTCGGTGTTTTGGTTTTTCGGCTTTATAGTTTTGAGATACTGAAATTCAATATTTCAGTATTTCGTGATTATAAAGTGAATCCCCATACGCACATACATAGATGCTGGATGTGAAATTAGAACCCCTACCTATCTACTCTTACACATTATGGCTTGCCGTACTTATCGCATGTGCCACAGAATTTATTGGTTATTAGACTGTCAGCCAGTGCTCTTAAGGTGGATGACTTCAGCAGGTCTTGTAGAGGAGGGACTTTAGAGGGCAGAAGCCAGTCACAGGGCCATAAAATGTATACCATTGCACGGAGATAGCCCATATGGACATGTCCATACTGCTGTGAGGGGATATAGTTACACACACACACACACACACACACACACACACACACACACACACACACACACAAACACACACAGTTGGATGATATGAGATTAGAACTCCTACCTATCTAGTATTACACACTACAGCTCACAGCACTTATTGCATGCACCACAGGTTATGTCTGTTGTATATGCTGATGCAAGCACAATTCTTGTGGAGTACGCAAAGTGGCCTTGGGTTAGACAGCATGTGTGGCCTGCAGAGTGATACTGCTTGGTACTGTTACTGTATCTAGTGTCCTAGGAGTGGGATACCTGGTAATATTCCCACTATGTGGGTGTACACTTACCTGTCTGGCCATAGGTGACAGAGAGACAGATATGTATATGTAGCTGTATGTATGTACAGACATATTTCCACATAGCAGGTCTTTGGGCGGTAGAGGCAACAGACTTGGGCTCAAGTTAGCTAAGTGTAGGAGCATGCCCAGTGTGATTGTCAGTACTTACAAGGTGACTCCAGACCAAAGCTACCTGTATTCCAGTCCAGGATTATGTGTGCTGCAGGCCATTGGCTGCTGCACCTATTACAACAGTACTGCAGTTCCCTGATATTGTCCAAGGCATTCCCTGGCTGTTTGCTGACCTTAATATGCCAGTCATACCTCACAACTGTACAGAGCTTTATAGGCTGTTTAGATGTTTGCCTCATATTTTTAGTTCGTTTCACATAACATTGTGGTTTTCTGGCAAATTAGTGGCAAATCAATGAAGATTAAAGTCAATAAATAATGACAGACATTTGAGTTTCAGTCTCCATATACATCAGGGATTCATGCTATGCAAAACTTGTTATTCTATCAACATTCTACATTTGTAGGAGCAAATATTTAAAACCTGTCCCTATTTGTGGGCCTTGGTCCCACTTTTATTCATGGCTTTGGCCAGATTTCCTACTCTAAGAGGTTGATAGGTATGATGTCACTGGGGTACATAATTTAACAAAACACACAGGGTGACAGGCTGCTTACCTCTCCCTGTTCATGTTTTTGCAAAATGTCCAGCATTTCACCCTATATGTCTGCTGTGTTCCTCATACATTTGTGGCTTTCTGGTACTATACTATAAACAGTGGTCACTAACTTGTTGTAACTACTGATGCAGTTAATTGATGGCTTTTAGATCCTGCATCTAATCTGACCTGTTGCAGCCTGTTCTTATACTAGCCACCTGCTAGGTTACTCAGATCATGTATAATGTATGTCTGTAGGTATGGCCCTTAGTGCCTCCAATCACTCTGGCTTTGTCCAGCTTTCTTGCAATAACAGATTGTGGAATTATGACAGTCTGTGGGAATACCACCATATGAGTACTTGACATGCAAAAGATGTTGGATGCTGCCAGATTTGAACTATCACCACCATTACCCATGCTACTGTCCCTGGCCCAGTGAGCCACACCAGCCACCAGACAGAGAGGTTTCATTCCTCTCACTATCACCAACTTACAGGAATTGTCTGGTCTGCTGGTATGTCATTGCAGACTTACTGTTACAGCAGTTGTATGGAGATACTGATGTGTTTGGTGTGAGGGATGACAGCCTATGCTCTGCTGGTATAGACAGTTGGGCAGCTGTCCTGTGACCCCACTGTTTGACATCTCCCTGGAATAACGTCAAGGAGTTTCCAGCCATGTAGCATAGTGGATATTATGAGGCACATACTAGTGAATATACCTGTTGTCCCAAGTGGCTGTTAGATCTTTACAAACAGCCCAATAGTCCACTATAGATATCTGCAAGTAGCCCAGTAGCACACTATATATAGTCCACTATATTCCCTTACATACATGTGGAATGTCCATACATATGCTATCATATTGTAGTACCCCTTACAACTAGTGTATAGGAGAGTGACTTACCTTGAGAATACAGCAGTTGACAGACCTGTAGTTCTGGGCTAACTTTGTCTGATGCATGCAGTCCACAGCCAATACATGGTTAGGTACAGCTTGTATGGTCTGGCTGGCATCATTTTTACTAATATGTATGCAAGTCAGAGTAAGGTATCAGTCCCTAGAGCCCTAGGTTGTCAGTGCATGTGCTATGCATTATCTCTTGGCCAAGGCCAGGGCATATTGGGCAAGCCTACATCTGCCTACAGGGACAGCCTCAGGGGGTTCCACCTCTGAGTCTGCCTGTAGGTGTGACTGTGGTGACACAGGCACTGGTGGGGGGCTGTGTGTCCCTTCTCTTTGCTGATTCTGCTGCAGCTGTTTCCACAGGGTCATATTGTGTAGCATGGCACATACTGTGAATATCTGTGCACATGTGGCTGGAGAGTACCGGAGGGCTCCACCAGATATATCTAGACCCTGGAACAGTGGAGCCCTCCGGTACTCAACAGCCCAAACACATGCTTTAAGATGTTCCTAGTGTGTGCGTGTGCCTCATTATGGCATTCTTCGGTGGGTGTGTGTGCATTTATGATGGGTGCCATTATCAATGGTTCCAGTGCATAGCCAGTATCCATAAGTAAATGGCCATGTGGGATGTCCCCCCCTAGCAAACATCTGGTACGGCTGTGATGTGTGCCAGATATGGGAGTCATGATAACTGCCAGGGCTGCCAGCACACACATTGATGATAATGCTCTGTGCATTGCACACAACCTGGCAGTTGATGGGGTGGTACCCCTTCAGGTTGATGTACATTCTACCCTCTTTACCGAGTGGTGCTTGTTGTGTACATGAGTACATTCTATGGCAGCTAGTATCTCAGAGTAGTGAGCTATACAGTAGAAGAGTCACATACTGCTGGCCCTCTCCTCAGGGGTGTGGGAAAAATAAATGTGCTCACTAGCATGTAGTAGCATAGCATCCAGAAACTGGTGGAGTACCCTGGAACCAGATGCCTGTGAGACCCCCATCATGTCCCCAGTTGGTCTTTGGAAAGCACCTGTAGCTAGTATCTTAAGGGCTAAATGCACCTTTTTTTCCACCAGGATGGGTTCCCCTCTGTTAGCTCTGGGTCTGAGTTGAGGTTGGCAGAGCTTAGTGTGTTCCTGTAGTATGTTCCCATCTACCCTGTAGCGCTCTACAATATCCAGCTCTTGTAGCTCCTGGTAGGTCACCCTGGGACTGAACACTCTTCTCCTTCTCAGTCTAGGCTATGGTCAGCATCAGCAGCAGCTGTATTGACCTCAGCATCTAGCACATGCATATGTAGCAGACCTGCAGCAACCCCTGGCATTCTCTCAGTTAAAATACCCAAGTCTGTACTCCAATGGTGCAGAGTATGGGGGAAAAAGCCAGATTGTAGGTTGTATGCAACCTTTATAGTGCCCTGCTGTAGGTGTAGCCTGTGTGGTTGGCTACCTATGATGCATTCCACTTGCCAAGTACATCATTAACGGCCCTAGTCAAAGAGAAACAGGGCTCATCAGTAATTAATATATCATTGACTTTCTCAGACAAATTTTTTTTTGACAGCCTTCCTTGTTAAGCACTGCTGTATGCCATGCAAACTCTTGCTACAAAGATAAACAAAGCTTAGCAGTTAGTAAACACATCCCCATGGAAGGTTATGCTCAGCACGGCGTGCCATGCAAACATGAGCAAACATGATAAAACACACACCTCAGAAGTAAACGCAGCTTAGCAGTCAGCTCAGTGGTGGGCTGCGCAAACAGGCACCGTTGAGCTCCAATGAGCTTAAAGGTTTGCAGACTCACCCCCTTTTGATATCTGTGGACACCAACATGGTTCTGTGCCTATACAGATTGGATCTATAGACACAGATACACATTTGTGCTATTCAGTAACCCCAGCTCATTTGCATACAGATCCGTGCACAGTACCTGGAAACTACATGGTTTTAGACCCTGCCTCGTTAGCAACCACAGTAGTCTAACATTGTACATAATCCACACAGCATCCTATAATGCATTACTGTTACATACTCACAAATTCTGTTTTTTACAATCGTTTTATATTTTTTTTCCATAATGGTATGTTTGTACACTGTGGAGCACCATGCAAACATACCCAGGGTATTAAAAAAATTATTTTACATTATTTTTCATATAGTTTTGGACACAAGGTGGTTAATTTTGCACATATCTGTGTCATCTGTGCTATGTCTGCCACTATAAGTACATGTTTACAGCCCCTGGTGTCATTTTTGCATCCTGTACATCAGATCAATACAAGAGTCATATGTCCCAACCATCTGATGCCACCCATACATCATCTCTCTACACAAATGTGGTAGAAACCCAGCCATAACCAATTTTAGACCCATATCCATACTTTCCCCTTTCTCAAAAATAGTAGAAAAAATATCCATTCACAAATCATACATTACCTAACTCAGAACAACCTCTCCTCCCATACCCAACATGTTTTTTGGCCTGGCCATAGTACCATGACTACCCTTTCTTGAGACAATCAACCTGGCACGCGACAAGTATCATCACTATTTTTAGATCTAAGACATTCAACATCATCTCACACTTCTTACTCCTCTCCCACCATTCATTCTTACACCTTTCTCCCTGCACCTTAACCTGGTTCACCAGCAACCTATCCAACCACAAGAAGCAGTACAGTAGAAGAATCTACCTCATTTTTCCTACCTACACCCACTGGTGTTCCTCAAGGCTCAGCACTTGGCCCTCTACTCTTTAATATATTTCTCAATAACTTCCACCTCTCCATTCCCGAAGCCTCTGTTATTGAGTATACAGACAAATCCACCATCATCTGCTCTGCCACTTCCCCCTCTGAACTACTCCTAAAAACCCAACTTGCCTTTTCCAAAACAGAATCCTGGATGCAATCAAATCACTTTGTCCTTAACACCAGCAAAACAAAACTAATGATTTTCACACCCACTAGAAACTCCACTCTTGACAGAAACCTTCTCTCCATTATAAGCCAGAATAACACCCCAGTACCAAACTGCTAGGCATCATCATAGATGAAAACCTAAAGTTTGACTCACACATACACTCAACTATTAAGAAAACCTATCAGAAAATTGGTCTCCTCTACAGATGCAACCATTATCTTAACCCTTCCACCTGGCAAACACTTGCATCTACCTTCCTCCTCCCCTCTCTCATGTATGGTGCTCCCTTATTCACCAAACTCCAACTAGGCCTGTGTTCCAAACTCAAATCCTGCTACCATAAAATTTGCAAATTTTCCACCAACACTAGAAATTCATCTCATCATTGCCACTCCCTACACACCCTGGAATGGTTAGAACTGCCCATCTACCTCAGATATCTGCAATTTACCACCTCACACAAGCTGATCTTCAAACCAGCTGACTGCCCATCCCTAAACACATCCCTCATACCCTACACACTCTCCCGCTCCCTAAGATCTGAGAACCAAAATATCCTACAAGTATACTAACCCTCTCGCCCCTCTGGCCAACTACTGCTAGCCTGCACCATAGCTAAACTATGGAATTCATTCCACTTTCCACTATGCAACATGTCTAACCACAACAACTTCAAGACCCACCTGGTCTCACACCTGTCCTCCAAATGGGAATGCCCCTCTCATGCTCCTACTTAACCACCCCCAGCTCATAGAGCCTCTACCATCTCTCAAAGATAAATATATATCTCTATCCCCCAGAGTCAGTAATCTTCTGTGTAGTACTAGCTTAGTCCTGCATGGAAGTGCCTGTTTAGGAGCAGGATGGCAGTGCTCCATGCATATTAATGAAGGTGCGCTGCCCAAGACCCTAGGCTTACATGGAGTGTGGATGAGTGCAGAGGGGTGTCTGAGAGCAGAGTTATCAGAATAAACATGCCCCTGTAATGTAGAACAGCAGAAAGTGGTAAGAAATGAGCAAGACTGCTCATAGGTGTCAGCATATCCCCGCCAACAGTCCCCCATGTGTACAACAGCAACAGTACATTAAAATGAAATGAAGAAACCTGTGTATTCATTTTGACTAAAAATCTGAGTACAGCTAACCATAGGTGCGTGGGTGTGCCCAACGCTTATCTATGGTTCAAGCAGCTTAAAAGGCTGAAGAGGATAACAAGGAAGATATATGCAAATGAAGCAGCACAGCAATACTGTAGTGGGCAGAGCATTCCCGGTTCGTGTCCCACTGCAGCGCAGTCTATTTTACATGGCAAAGCATGTTATAACTAATAGTTTTTTTTGCAAAACCCACTAAATAACACATATTTATGAACTAGAGTACTGCAGAAAAATGTACATGTGAAGTATGTGTCATAATGAATAAGGCACTAGTAACCAGGTTTAAGCAAAACTAAGCAGTAGTAAGCATATTTAAGCACTAGTAAGTGTGTTTATGTGTGTTTGTGCGGGGGTAAGCACTGCCTACAAAGATTAAGCAATGTGGAAGCTAACTGGGTATAAGAAACTGTAACGGGAAGTTAGCAGTGCTTACCTCCGCACAAACCCACTTACAACTGCTTTAAAGTGCTGTAATCACTCTTTATCCAACGGCCTGTGTTCTGCCCAGCAACAAAAATAAACAGCCTCTGCAAGTCCAGAACCCAGGATCATGCACACCATACACAAAGTGATTTGCCACTAAGCCATGCCAGATATGCATAAATGTGATGTTTTCAGAAACATAATATCCAGCCCAGTCATGCAACGGTACAGAGAATGTATACCAACATCTAGATGTATGTGCGTGTGTAAATATATTAATATCTAAACAGATACAACATATCTATATATGTAGTTATATATATATATATATATATATATATATATATATTATATATATACATACATATATATATAATATATATATATAGATTAGATATATATATATATATATATATATATATATATATATATATATATATATATATATATATATATATATATATATATATGTAGATATATATATATATATATATATATATATATATATATATATATATATATATATATATATCAATATTCAGAAATATATATATATATATATATATATATATATATATATAAAATTATATATGAACATATATACATGCAAATGCTGACATCTACACATATATAAGTCAGCACCTATATGTCCACATACACACAGCATGTTACATATATGTACGCAGATATATATCTCCATAGGTATATATGGACATAGTTATAAATATGTAATACCTATATAGGTATATATGGCCATACATCTGTAGATAGCAATGGTAGATTAACAGAAACATATATGTCCACATGCACTGTTAATGGGGTTGAGAGGCCCCAAACAATATACGTCTTGTATGAATTGGCATACCCCCCACAGCCAAACACATCTGCCCTGCAATACACTACCAAGTTTATTTTATTTTAATTGTTTTATTTAAATAGGGATTTAAATTTTTCTTTTTTTATGTTTCAATTTTTATATCTCATTCCCCTCTCCCCCACCCACTAGGCAGGCCGACCAGTACAGACCCATCCAACCCAGCCTCTCCTCGACCCATATTTCCTTTACCCACAGTTCTGCCACTCCCCACTGCACACATGCAGCCACCATCCTTTCCCTGGTTACCAGCCTGTGGCTACCACACCACCACACTTTGATCAAGCTCCACTCCTCCTCCCCTCGGGACTCATCTTGTAGTTGTCCCTACTCAAGTATCTTAGGTCTGCCAGACGCTGTAGTCCATGCACATATGAACACAGCCATGCTTACCTTTGTAGACACTGTGTTACCGGAAAGAAAGCACCCAATTTTTGGGTCGTTCCGCATGGGACGAATGTTTCCCTGGTAATAACAATAGACTTCATGTGTGACTTTGTTTACACCAATGGTTTAAGATACATAACATAAATATGTGAACTGGAGTACTGCAGTAAGGCCAGATGTGAGGTGTTAGTGTAATAAAGTTTTGAAGTCCCCAGGACTCCATACAGTGTACTTACACATGAACCACAGATACCAGACACAGATATAACATGTAACAATTAATAAATCAATGTCAAAAGGAAAATATAATGTTAATGAGATATTAAGCAATGCTAAGCATTGCACAGGTCAGCTTATGCGGTGTAAGAATGTGTAGGCCGACTAACTCAATCTGCCCAGTGGAATGCCCATTTAAGCAATGCCAACATTAGCTAAGCAGGTGTGCCCATAGCTTAGCCTTTTCAAAACCATCCAGTCACAGGAAAGTGTGGGTAATTGGACGTATTTAAACCCCACAGGCACCAATAATTCCCATAACTGGTTACAGCTCCCTACTGTAGGCAGAATGGCTGGGGGGTGGGGAAGGCACTCAATTTAGAGTGCAGTGCTGAGGCACCCAGGAGTCCAGATTCATGGTATGGCTCCTGGTAAAACACCATGATGAGCGGCTACTGCAGGGCCAGTACCAGGGCTCTCAGTATAAAGTGGAGGCCTAGGAGAGTCTCGCCCTTGACCTCACCAGTGCCACTGGTATCCCCCTGGTTAGCAGGTCAGGCATCACCATGCTGATCTGAAGTGGCAGAGGGGTGATCTCTTGGAGCAGTGGATCCAAGAATCGAGGCAGATGGCCGATGCCACAGCACTGAGTAAGTACCCATTCTACTATGTAGATAAAGATTGCCTAGCTTGTGTATATTATGGATAGGTAATGGCTAAATATCACTGCATTTCTTTGACAACTGCAGATGAGTGGGCTGCATACCAGCAAGCCCATGCTGCTAGGCTGCAAAGGCTGCATTGCGAAGCAGGTTAGTAATAATCTTGCATGTACTGTCATAAGAAATAAATATAACAGTTCTAGAAAATGTTGTACCAGTATACAAATGTATTGCGTATGGGATGTACTGAATAAACCAGACAATATGGCAGGAAGACTGTCATATAGGTTGTGTGTAAATAAAGGTGTAATATCTTGTGAATAAAAGTATAACCCCTGGAGTGCTTGTGTACATTCTGCTTTCATATGTTGTTGTAGTGTTGCATTCTATAAATAGTACTGTTGTATTAAGCAGTGTTATCCACACTGCTGAACGCAGTAAAAATGTGTAGGAAGTTCAGTATAACAATGTTAGAAGTCCCAAGAGGACAGTCATATAGAACAACTGAGGGAGACTTAGACAGAAACCATTAAAATGCTTTGCACCAATTCCCTGATAGCACAGTGTACTGTGATGGCAACTGTAATATTTTTACCAAACACAGCAGGGGTTTGAATCCCAGGAGTAATAGTAAGTTGTATGCATAATTATACCCCACAACTGTACAGATTTTGCGAGAATGTTCAGATAGAAAGCTGTATGCATAATTAGACCCAACAACTGTACAGATGTTGCTAGAATGTTCAGGTAGTAAGCTGTATGCATAGTCATACCCCTCAACTGTTCCGATCTGTCCGGCATGTCCAAATAAATGCCCCAAATCTGCTGCCCGGTAACCTGTTCCCCTGACAAATCAGTGTGATGATCCAAGAAATGTAGACAGCATATACTGACATATAATCGATAGTCAGACCTGAACATAAAATGAGAATGTATATGGAAACAAACCTGTCATTATAGCATCTTGCCCAAAGTGTATGACAGCAATTTTCAATATATGTCACATTAACACCTGCATCCTGTCATGCCTTGACCAGAGTGTGTGCAATAACAGATTGTTAGATATGTGTATAACAGCAACATGGAATCTGGGAGTATGTGTAGAATTTGTCAGGTAGTATTAACAAAGATTTTCTCCATAGCTATAACAGGTAAGAGGTGTAGACTGTAGGTACAACACAGGTCACTTATATACTTGTCTACAAGCATGGAATCTGGGAGTATGTGTAGAAATTGTCAGGTAGCGTTAATAATAATTTTCTCAACAGGTATAACAGGTAAGAGATGTAGACTATACGTAAGACACAGTCCATGCATATACTAATCTACAAACATACCATTGTACATTGTACAAAGTAAGTACATTGGGTAGTGTAATAATACATGTAAGGGACAGATCACTGCAGTGACTAAGAAAGTTGTGAAAACTACAGGGATATATTAGTTGTTAATTGACCGCTCTCTCTCACCCCTCCATATGTGCAACAATAACCTTATTACACACCTCAATGGGTACGTGTATGCTCCAAGCTTTTGTTGGGACATATGTCCTATTGGTTTATACATATTCGCATTTGGTTCTATGCATGTGCCATGTTAAAATATCCCATATTGATGGCCTGTTGCCATCAGTGAAACCTGCATGCTGCTGTAATGGCCACTGTTGTCCCATATATGCATGTCTTCTGCTCGCTCTGCAACTGTTGTAAACTGGTTCTTGGCTTAATCGGAATGCCTATGCATGCTGTTATAACTAATCCTGAATGCTGTTGACTATGACTAACTGATATGTTTCTTAAAACTGCAACACCATAGCTTGTATGGGAAGGCCAGTCCCAGCAGACCCACCTGTCTCACCTCAACTGGCCATGGCACCGGGCACCAGCACGTCTCTCTCCTCCGTTGTCTCTGCATCACCTTTGGGTGGAACCACCGCAGGAGATGGGACATGGCCCCCGCTTGGAGCGGGGACAGAGAGGTACCTGTCACCCACTGTCAGGTCCAGGCTGTTGTGCACAGGGAGCTTGACAGGGAGTTTCGAGACCAGCTACTCCAGACTGAGGGCCGCATGGCACAATTAGAGAGTGAGCCTGCCCCTCCTACCCAGCCCCAAGCACAGCCACCTTTGGGGCTGTGAAGGTGCAGTGGTGACTGCCCATGGGTGGGGACCTCAGTCCCACTGTTTCCATTTGGGGGTTCATGGACTTGCAACTTCCAAACACCCCCTCCCCATCCAAGGTGTTTCCCCCTACATGTGTCATATACCGCCCCTCTATGCATCTTGTTTGTCTTGTCTGTTAACCTACCCAACCTACCTCCCCAAAATATACCTACTACCCCTCCCCAACATCCCACTCTCACCTGAAAAAGAAAGTTACAGGACGTGCTACGGAGATTAGTGGGCTGCAACTTTCCCAGAGGTGTATTTCTAGGTGGATGACATCAGCAGCCTTGCCAAAGTTGAGCATATGAATTGTAGGGAGTGTGAGTACCCTAAAAAGCATTGCTCTCTACACAGACATAGTCAGACAGACACACACACACACACTTGCCATGTCTGGGATTAGAACACCTACCTAACTACTTTAGCACACTACAGCAATACACAGTTACAGGACATGCCACGGAGATTACTGGGATGCAACCTACTCAGAGGTGTGTTTCTAGGTAGATGACATCAGCAGCTTTGCTAAAGTTGAGTATATGAATTGTAGAGAGTGTGAGTACCATAAAAAGCATTGCTGTCTACATAGTCAGAGACAGACAGACGCAAACACAAACACAAAAAAATCTCGCCCCATACATAGTTGTACATTTTGTACGTGTCCACTGGACACATGTAATCCAGTCTAACTGACATCACAACAAATTATTATTGTCCTCACCTCCACCCAGGGGTTTGAGTGTCCAAATCTACCTCCAAATTCTTTGTATATGCACAGCTGTTGCTGTAGAAGAAATGTGCAGCTATGGACCTTCCCTACACCCTTCCTGCACATCCCTGGCTATTTTACCTACTGTCTTTCCCTCTTTGTGCCCCTTTCTTCATCACTTTCCTATCAACCCCTGTTTCTTTTCTTTTAAAGAAATTAGTGCAGGGGTAAGTGGGAGTAAGCACTTTTAAGCAGCAGTAAATGGGTTTAAGCCTGTTTGTGTGGGGGTAAGCTATGCCTACACAGGTTAAGCAAATTAGAAGCTAACTGAGTATAGCACACTGTAACCGGAAGTTAGCAGTGCATACCTCCATGCAAACCTACTTACAACTGCTTTAAAGTACCTTAATCACTCTGTATCCAACGGCCCATGTTCTGCCTAGCAACAAAATAAACAGCTCCTGCAATGCTCAAACGCAGGACCCTGTACACCATAGACAAAGTGATTTACCACTAAGCAATGCCAGATATAAATAAACCAGATGTTCTCAGAAACATATCATACAGTCCAGTCATGCAACAGTAGAAAAAAATGTATACCAACATCTAGATGTATGTGTGTGTAAATATATTATCTAAACAGATAGAACATATCTATATATGTACATATATATATATATATATATATATATATATATATATATATATATATATATTTCTAAAAATATATACATATATATTAATATATATGAACATATATAAATATGCAAATGCCTACATCGACACATATATGTGTCTACACCTATATGTCTACATATACACAACAATATATATATGTATTTATGTAGGCATATACAGACATAGTTATATATATATATATATATATATGTAAGCAGATATATCTATAGGTATATATGGCCATACATCTGTAGATAGCAATGGTAGATTAACAAAAACAAATTTTTACACATGCACTGTTAATGGGGTTGAGAGGCCCCACACACTATACATCTTGTATGAATAGGCATACCGCCCCACGGCCAAACACGTCCGCCTTGCAATACACTACCAAGTGTTGCAGATCTCATAACCAGGACATGACATGACATGGGCACAAGATGTTAAAAGTAATACATCCCACCTGTATGATGTCAGGCTGGTATTGGTAACGTATCATGCAGTACAGTCTGCCTCCCATAGGAAATGTAAAATGTGGAAGCTTTCAACATCCCCAAGATACACAGACACTGATATGTGGATACAGATATATATATATATATATATATATATATATATATATATATATATATATATATATATGTATATATATATATACACACATAGATATACATGTGACTAGAAATACACACGCAGATATATGTACAGTAAGATACATATGTAGAATGTGCACACAATATGGAACAGCCACTATGCCTACAGTTAACATCTGAACAACTGGACACTGTATGGGCCACCCATAAAAATTACAATTCTTGCCTGCAACATATAACCGCAGATAGGTCATAGGATAAAACACCACACACAGGTTTGCAGAAATGGAAAACCTTTAATTGTGTACTATTACAGTTCTATATGCCATGTCATACAGCTGTTCAGACACTGACATCCATATAAACAGAGTAATGCAACTGTGAAACAGTTATACTAATACAGTAGTCTGGAAAGGTTCACAACTGTTGCTTTCCAGGCCAAGCCCATCAAATTGTACAATAGTGAAAACAGACTGGGCCACAGGATACCAAACAATCAACAGTATGTAATGCAGGTGTATAGTTCAGCAGCCTCTATCTACACTCTGTACAAAATCACTAGGTGGTAAAGACATCAGGTGACCAAATGGATTGTAACTGTTACATAACAAGGCATAACTGACACCATCACAAGTGCACTGACAAACAGAACAGTCTGTATGGCAGAAGGCAGTAGGCTTGCATTAACCCAATATGCTACTTTAGGTGATTTCTGCATTTTACACTGTTTATTGCACTTTAAGTTACTAATTGTTGCAAATTGTTTCTGCAGGCTACACACTAAAGTGCGCTAGCCGATTTACAGCATTTATAGCATTTACTGTCTGTTTTTTTCCTTGTCCCTGTAATAAAACAAAAAAAAATCTCTTGTTTTCCCGCCTTACTGAACTAGAGTAGTCCAGTTTCAGAGTTGCTGATCCCTGGGCTTTGTTTTTAGTTCCTGTTACTGATCCATTGCCTTATTAGGAAGGAGGGAAGTTTCTTTGCTTACCAGTGGGAGTGGGAAGCACTGAGCGGCCTTTTTGTCCGATTTGGTGAAGTTTCAGCCAGAAACTAGTAGTCCATTGGTTGTTTTGGGCCAATTCCTAGCTCCCTTCAGCCCCCTGCTATAAAACACGCTAAACGCGTAAGGGCGATTTAGTGGAGTTACCACTGTTGCACACAAGAGCAGCGGCGGTTAAACAAGGTTAAACTATTTGGGCCATCTAAATTCCACTCTTCCAATTTTCCCTTAGAACTACCTTCCTCGAGCTGTACTGCTGATCTAACCAGCATATCCTATAACTGAAAAGTTCATCTCTACTTGATTCCCAAGTAGACTATTGTCTATCTGTAAAGCCTAGCACTTACTCCTACAGTACTTGCACCTTGATAAAGCACTCTTATTATAGATAGTACCCCATCAGCCTAAAACCCACTTCCCCGGAGTCCTTTGAAAGTCTCTTTATCTACTACTTCTAGTATGTCGAGGGATCAGTTGCTAGTGTCCTCTCCAGCTCAATTGGTGAACCTGGGAATATTGAGGCAATGTTACAACTGCCTCATGTACACAGACAATCCTCTCCTTCTCCCACAAAACACAAATACATGCGAGAGATGCAACTATACGGCCAAACTGGAGGCTGAGCTCTCTCAACATAGGACTGGCAAGACCAGACAGGAGGAGAAGGTAACCACACACAATACATACCCAGTCACACATGGTACCATCACAACTTCAAATCATACACATACTCACACAAAGACATACTGGAGGCTCTGATCAAAATTTACCAAAACAGCAGAGGCCACCAAAGCAGACACCCAAACAACTACCACCTCACGACCCAACACATGCAACACATAGACCACACAGTCAGAGTGTCAAACAGTCACAGCCCTTAAGGCCAAACAAAATGCCAGACACACTTGTCATTGGTGATTCCATAGTCAGACACACTGACGTCCCGCTCACCAGACTGAGTAAAGAGAAGGTCACAGTAAGCTGCCTGTCGGGCGCTAGAATCCGCCACATAACGCAAGCACTCAGGTCTCTCAACAGCAGGTACAAGTACGACTCAGTCATTGTCCACGCAGGTGTCAATGACCTGAGACGTACCTCCTTGGACTACATGAAAAGGGACATCGAGGAGCTCTCTGATTATGTAGCCCAGCCAGGTATGACCCTGACCTTGAGCAGTATCCTACCTTCACCTAGAATGATGCCACAATACAGTGATAAGATGATCAGCTTTAATAATTGGCTTAAATTCTGGTGTCATTCAAAGGGGATCCAATGTCTGTCTGCCTGGGATGATATGCTGGACAAGCCACGCTGCTTCGCAAGGGATGGCTTGCACCTGTCATCCCTGGGCTTCCGGATATTGGCAAAGGCTCTTGCCACCCCCATAGTGCCTTTTTTAGGCAAGACTCAAATTCTAAACCTACCACCCTAGAACACCAAAAAGGAAAAAACTAAGGGTAATGCTGCTCAATGCCAGAAGTCTCAATCTCAAGATGCACGCACTCGAGGCCCTTCTCAATATGGAGAACATCGATGTCTGTGCTGTGACAGAAACCTGGTTCAAGGCTCCTGAGAGCACCCCAGCACTAATAGGTTTCACCTCATATCATGCGTTCCGGCCCCAAAATCCGGACAACACCAAGAAAGGAGGGGGGGTGTCCATATTCATAAAGGACACCCACACCTCAAGGTTGGTGGCAATGCACGATGCATCGGAGACCATCCAGGTGCAATTAACCATAGGCAAGACTGCTCTGCAATTTGTAGCATGTTACAGGCCACCCTCTCAAACTCAGGAACCTCACATGGCCTTCCTGAAAACATTGGAGGGATAAATGTATCTCCAAACACCATCATACTAGGTGACTTCAACTACCCTAATATAGACTGGGAACACTACTCAAGCCCGAACACTCTAACCCAAATATTCCTGGAGTTCATAAACTCAAATGCCATGGAACAACTAGTCACCATCCCCACAAGAGGAGAAAACATACTTGATCTCATCATCACGAACATGGGATCAAAATGTTCAACACCGGAAGTATATCCCTCACTGGTGAGATCAGATCATAAACTAATCTCGCTGGAGATCCTCATCCCGCCCCCACCTGAAACAAAAGACCACAGTGAAAACGTCTCAAAGCCGATTTCACACTTCTAAAAACTAGTGTGGTCTCCTTTAAGGCCCCTGAGCCAGTGGTAAACATTACTCAAACCGCTGAATCACTTACAAATGCCTTCTACCAGCACCTACAGGACTGCATGGATCAGGCAATCTCAAACAAAACTAAGACTCTCTGTACCAAAGGCAAGCGTCCAGTCTGGTGGACCCCAGCCATAAACAAGCTCTACAACAAAAGGAGGAAGCTATTACAAGATAGAGCAAAATCCTTGAAAGGTAAGACACCTTTGATCATTATAAGTAAAAAACTAAGAGCTCTCATAAAATCATCCAAGGCAAATTTTGAGAGAAAAATCGCCAAGGACTCTAAAGAGAATCATAAGGCCTTCTTTAGCTATGTTAGAAACCTAGGAGGAAACTCCCAGATATGCTCAGAATTAGTTCAAAATGATGTGAAAATTACTGAACCTACACACATTGCCAACATACTGGCTGACAGGTTCAGTGCAAACTTCTCCCCCCCAAAAGGAGAGATATCTATTCCAGAGGATTGTAGCCCCCCCCAACATCTCCAACGCCCAGGTGAGAACTGCCCTCACTAAGGCAAAAAACACAGCATCCATGGGACCGGATGGTGTCCCCGGCTGTGTGCTTCACGAACTCAATGAGGAATTAAACCCACAGTTAGGGCAGCTGTTTAATCTTAGCCTCACCTTAGGATACGTACGCAAGGAGTGGCGCACGGCGACTGTGGTCCCACTTCATAAGGGCGGTGCCTCCACAGACCCTGGAAATTACCGCCCCATTAGCTTGACAAGCCTTATCTGCAAAGCCATGGAGAGGATCATAATGGAACTCATAAATAAAGACATAGGGAACTTGCAGACTTTGGATCCAACCCAGTTTGGCTTTGTCAAAGGCAGATCCTGCCTCTTAAACTTGGTTGACTTTTTTGAGACAGTCACCAAGGCCATTGATGAGGGAAAGGCAGTCCATACAGCCTACCTCGACCTGGCAAAGGCCTTCACACAATACCCCACTCAGGTATCATCGAAAAACTCATCAGCTTGAATGTAAACCCATACATCACAAGATGGGTTGCAAACTGGCTAAGTGACAGAACCCACAGGGTCAGAGTTGCTGGAGCCATGTCAGACTCAAAGCCTGTCACAAGTGGTGTCCCACAGGGCTCAGTCCTGGGTCCACTCTTGTTCGGCATCTACTTTTCTGAAGTACAAGCAAACACAGGAGGGTTATGGCTGACAAAGTTTGCAGATGACGGCAAACTGTGCGCCATAGCCGAAAACACATCTGACACAGATATCCTCCAGAAGGGCCTCACAGAAATGGATAACTGGTGCCAGAGCCATGTCCTGAAGTTAAACGCCAAAAAATGCATAGTCATACCCTTCGGGAAAACAAGGTTACCCCTAGCTACCATATAGGTGGCAATCCACTGAGCACAGAAAAGTCATCAGGGATCTGGGGACCCAGGTTGACAGTAGCCTTCGTTTGACACTCATGTTGCTAAAGTAGTTAGGAAAACCTTCTATATCGCCCACCTGATCATGAAGGGATTCACATCTAGATCAAGGGAGGTCATCGTCCCCCTGTACTCATCACTCATTAGACCTATGATTGGGTACAATGCCCCGTTCGAATGTATCTGACCAGACCCCTGCTGCAGCTTGAAAGGCCCCAAAAGTTCCTCACCAAAAGGATAAAGGGTCTCAAAAATATGTCTTATGCTGCCCGACTGAAAGAACTCCAGCTCTATTCAGTCTCATACCACTTGCTCAGAGGTGACCTGTGCCTGACCTATAAGGCCATGTCAAACCCAGATTTGATGAATATGCTTCACCTCAAAAAATCTAGATCCCTCAGAACCACAAGGGCGGGAGACTTAAACCTTGACACGGTTATAAATAGAACGTGCTGGAGGGACAGATTCATCACCCAGAGACTCCCTATGCTGTGGAACAAAATCCCGGTACATGTGAGGCAGAGCACCTCTCTGGCCTTGTTCAAGAGGAATCTTGACCAATGGATGGGAGATTGCAGATATACCCCAGGGATTACTTCAGTGTCACTGCTTGACAGAGGCACAGCAAAATGATAGGCATAGTTTTTATTCAAACTAAAGGGGTGGCGAAAGCCACATAACTATGGGCTAGGCTTATAAATGCCCTTGGGCAGATAGCCTAGTATGAACCTATGAACCTATATGTAAGTAATGTAAATATAGGTGAAGTATACGATACTGTACATCCAGATACCTTAAGGCAGCTCACCCCTGATACAAAATGTGGGGGTAACAGCTTAGGTCATATATTGTGCCCCCCCCCAGACTCAATAATACAGGACCATAAGGGCACACATGTATTGTGTAGGTGATGCCCACACAAATATGGCCCCAGCCCCACCTTATGTGTGGGGGATACAACAGCAGTGGACTGATGGCAGCAATGGCAGTGTGATATACTCACAGCCCACTGCAGAACAATCCCCAACAGCATGTCATATGTGCAAAGCATGGTATGTAGGTGGAGGACTGAGGTTGGAACACAGGCACATATGTCGAAAACTGTTGCCATACACTAAACAAGTTGCTGGTGTTACAGGATAGTCTGCAACATACCCTTAGTCAGGGAATTGAAGTTAGAAATATAAATAGATGTAGCCATGTGCTGATAGCACTCAACACACACACTGCCAGTGAAATATCTGACACAGGACCTGTGAGGTGGACAGACAAAACATGATAGGCACACCTCTGGCCACCAAGAGGATAGGCCTACAGTTGAGAGCTATGCAGACAGACTGCATTCCAAGATAAACTAGTATGTACACACACACACACACACACACACACACACACACACACACACACACTGTAACACTAGTACTATACAAAGGATAACACAACTCTACTCATACTCTGTCTGTAGTTCTTGAACCTCCTACAAATATGTAGCTGCCCTGAGTTTGCCAGTTCTCTTGTAAGAGGTATTGCTACCTGCTGTCTGCAACACTAATACCACTCACAGGAAGAAGGTCCATCACACAGGAAATGTAAAGGGACCATGCCCACATAATGTAGGGATTTATAGTAGGTGGTTGCCATGACAGTGGTAATTGGAAGTACTACACATGTGTAATCCTATATATATATATATATATATATATATATATATATATATATATATATATGACTAGCTGGATAATTATATGTACATATATTTCCACCATATGTCCTGGACATGGAGTGTAGCCCTACCCCAGCCTCTACAGTCCCAAAGTCGTAGTGCAGGAGGATGTCAGGTATGTATAGCAGGTATATTAGTAGACTATTGCTGCTGTCATTGGGATTGTCTTCACAGACATGGTGTGTGTGGGAGGCCACATCTGCTTATCACATGTGCCATTGGCTACTGACAGACATCCTAAAGGACATCATAGTAAAGTACCGCTGCCAGCATGTAATGTCCCTGTGGACTGCAGCAGAGATATTGGCCAATATATGTGGACATTCTGACACACTCTGTACAGACCAGAGGTATACACATAACCCCTTAGTGCAAAACATGTGTACCATGCCTAACAATATGGATGTAGACACCCATGTAGATGGGTATAACACATAATGACTGGTATACATTTGCCACCATAGGTTATGCATTCACACACCCCTGTCTGGCCTGACACATAATAACCGCTGGTACAGGGGTGCCATGGCCATGTACTACCCACTAGATATTGACATACATCTGTACAGAATCTCAATCCTCTGTCTGGCATACATGACTGTTAAGGGAGGCCCAGCAGCAGTACATCTGGCAAGTATCTGCACATGACATCTCACTGGGTAAGTACACTAAGCTGCTAGGCATGTAACAATGCACTGTGCAGGCTACAGGCAAACTGGCTCAACACTGGCCTATATCTCCTATGGGGGAATGCACATGTACCTGCATAAATAGCAGGGTCTTACAGGCATGTCACAGCACAGGGGAAGATACACCTGTGTGAAATTGCATAACCACAACCAATGTGAACACAGCCACAGCCACATAAGTTAAGCTAACATAATATTACAGTATATGGACTATCTGTTCGACACCATCCTCATATGTGCCACTCACAGACTGACCCTACATATACTGGGCTGCTACACAGTTTGGTCTGATGGCTGTCTGTGGTATGGAACATGTGTATGTATGGCCCTACAAACATGTACTTCAATACGGTACCATACAGTGGAGCAGCATGTAACATCAGATAGGATGGGACCTAGAACAATGACATCTACCACAGTCTGTACACAGGCTAAAGTACATATTAACAATACACACAATGTCGACATTCACCATAAGTACACAGACCTCAGTACTGTACAAACATCCACAGAATGTCCAGGTTATGTCATCACATATAAACCCTACTGTACATAATTTATTTATTATTTTATTTTACATTTTATTTTACATTTGTTGACCGGGCTAGTCTGGCTGGATATATGTCCATTTTCAGCAGAGGCCCGAGGGGAAAAGCTCCACTATATACTAGTACAAACATAACATAACAAGGTACATCAAAAAAAAAAGCACAATAGGATACAGTATTATAGGCATGTAAGAGAGCTAAAATAGCTTAGTAATAGTATAGAAGCAAATACAACAGAATATAGTCAAAACAGTGAGGATTCCTAGTTCTATAATCTTAACCATGCAATCATACTAATGTTGAAGGAGAGAAAATAGTGACTCACCCCTAAGTCTATAGTAATATATACAGTATTTACAATAATGATAACACTTTTAGTGCTAGGGCACTATTTTTAAGAAACAGAGTAGTTCCATATGTAGCAGGATATAGGTTTAAATAGAAAGGATATATGACTGGTTGTAGTAATATGTCAAGTAGAAAGAGCAGAAGGTGTTAATGAAAATTAAAAATGGAAGTGAAATTCAAGGAGAGCTACAGAGGGGGGCAGCACTAGTGATAGTGACAAGTAGAGGAGTAGAGTAAAGAGCTGTAAGGAGAGTAAGATGCTGAGGTCAGTCAGGATTAGAGCAAGGACAAAGCCAGTGAGATTTGAAATAGTTCCTTAGTCGTTTCTTGAAAAGTTGTGCTGATCCTAGAGTGGTCAGTTCTATGGGAAGTTTATTCCAGTGTGAGCCAACAACATTTGTGAACAAGGAGTCACCAGCTTTATTGTGAGATTTGAGAGTCGCAACTAGTAGTTTGTTAGCTGATCTAAGTGAACTAAGATTCTTGTAAGGGGCAATAAGGTTATTAAGTATGGGTGTATTGGTAGGGTAAAGGAGTATTTTAAAGGTAATAACTAGTTGATGTAGGAGAATAAGATTTTGTAGCTCTAGCCAACTGAGCTTTTTGAGATTAACACAATGATGGGTTCGAAAAGGGGAGCCTGAGGCAAACCTGGCAATGCTATGGTAGGCTGTGGCAAGCTTTTGAAAGTTAGATTTTGACAGGTTTATAAGAGATGGAGAGGCATACAATAACATAGAGATGAGATGTGTTTGGGCAAGGGACACCCTGGTGGTAGGAGTAAGAAAGGGCTTGAGTCTATAGAGGGCACCTATCTTTTTATTAACTGTTTTGATGGTTAGGTCAATGTGGTAATCAAAGTTAAGTTGATTATCAATTGTAAAGCCTAAAAGTTTAGTAGAAGATCAGGTGATATAATAGTGCCATTGTTAGACACAATAGAAAAGGAAAGAGGGATAGACTTAGGGGTTGGGGAGAAGAGTAATAGTTTGGTTTTTTGGGGGTTAAGGAGAAGACATATATTTTGGAACCATTTTTCAGCTGCTGAAAAGATTTTTTGGGTTGAAGAAAGAAGTACAGCTGGAGATGCAGCAGAACAGATGATAGTTGAATCATCTGCATACTGAATACAAGTGGATGTTGGGAGTGAAGTAGACAGGTTGTTTATAAATATGGAGAAGAGGAGGGGACCTAAGATGGATCCTTGAGGGACACCGATAGTGATTGGGAGCAGAGAGGATAGATGGCTGTCCCAAAGGACAGCTTGTTTCCTATCTTTCAAATACGAGTTGAACCAGTGAAGAGCTGAAGAGTCAAGTGAGAATGATATCTCACTGGCTTTTTATCAGATATGATGACACTAATTATGGTGTACAGCACATATGCAACTCTTCATGCACGACATATGTACAAAGGTTGACAGAGCTGTGGCTGGAAGCACATACACAGGGCCAATATTGACATGTTGCTGTGATAACCTCATACATTTACTGTTGGAACAGGGTTTGTTGCAACATATGTACTATGAGGGATATGAACTCAGTAACTGTCACGGCTCCTACTGCAGTCCTCACACTACCTTCTGCAGTCCACAGATAGATGCTCCGTGGGTAACACATGAAACCAAAGGCACAACACACTGCACAGTCTGCAGATGACCCTGCAGGTGGGGATTCCTCATAAACATGGAACTGACATGGCAGATATTGAGACATGTAGGACAGCCATACACACACACACACACACACACACACACACACACACACACACACACACACACACACACACACACACACATTGTTAAACCAACATTACTCCAAATGCAGTAGTACAGCACTTATAGTCTGTAGTCAGGTCAGGCACATCCCACTCCTGTGTGTTGCCCTGTTTCCACAGTGTATGTTGTTAAAGGTAAATCCCCAATCCAACTGAAATACTGTTTGCCAAACAAAAGATCTAGTTCCTGCTCACAGTGAATGAAAAGGGCCAACACCAACATGATGCTCCTAGATATTAGAGTGTGTTTCCATGGAATTGGCTGTGGGAATGTTACCACAGCTGTTCCACATGCAATCAGCTAGAGGAGGGCTGCAATTTGTGCAGAGGCCATCAGCTGATCATGAGCATCATTTAAAATACACATGCTGCTGCCTAAGCAAGCAGGTGTAGGTCTCCACATCCACCAGAGAGGGAGTGAGAGAGACAGACAGAGGCAAAGACAAGTCAGAGAGGGTTGGGAGGGTAAAACTTAAGCAAGTTTGTGTCACACACCTACCAGCACAGAGTATCAAACCCCTGACAACTCTGTAGTGCTATCACAGTTCTATGCAGTTATTGGATGCACCACATGGGCTACCTGCTGTAGAGCTCTCAGAATATATATGTGATGTTGAGTAACATCTGCAACAGAGATATGGTAGCTATATGGTAGGTGACGTACACGTGCCTGTCTGCATGAACAGGTGCCAGCATCAACACAGCCACATTCTCACAAGGACACACGCACATTGACACACTTGGCAGGGCCAGGATTACAACTCATCACTAGTGGGATTGCCACAACACATCACTGTGCAGGTATCACATGCACCACATGGGCCATATGGAGGTTGTATGGGCAAAGGGTATGGGGAGGTGTCTGACATCAGACAGCATACCAGTGGGGGTTGTAGTGAGTGTGGATGTGATCACATGCATCATACAGCACACACACAAACACACAGGGTGCCTGTATTGACATGCATGGGTGCAAGTCTGCACGGGTGTGTGGTGGTCGACTGTGCCAGACGGCTATACAAGGCTAAGTGATGGGTATACCTTGGCATCAGGCCACATGACAATGGTCTGCATTGTGGCTCAGGGCTTTAGTGTCTGCATTTGCCCTCACAGGTGGGTACTGTATCCCCCATCCAGTCACCTGGGTGACTAATGTGTGTGGCCAATGCTGTGCATCACTTGCCATGTATGTGTTCCTTAGTCCATGACATGGACAGTGTCTGGGATGTGCACACCTCCCACATGCATGTACAGTGACATTTGGAACTGTACCTGGGGTGAATGGCCCATGTTGTGACCACATATTATCATGAGATGTTCCAGACTTGCCCACCTGTGGCAGGAACTAGTAATGGGCAGCAGGTTTACCTTACACCTACATTGATAGCATGCTAACAGCATTTCCTGGTGTCAGTGGCATATGTCCATGCAGGGCATGTTGTCAGGAATGGTATGTCCTTTGTGGGTCACATGTGATGGCACCACAGGTGTTGCAGATCTCCATTGGGGAACATGGGGAAGGTGCACTGTAGGCATGCACGTGCATATGGGACAGATGGACAGGGTGCCATGCCCTGTTTAGCCCACTGCTTTCACTCCATAGCTACTATCAGTGGCCAATATGCAGTTTACTAACCCACATATTATCTGTTGCCTTGGCATGTGTGTGTGTATGAGACATGGGGTGAGGATGTGCACTGGGTAATACTGAGGTTGCTAACTGTGATTGCCTGGCCTTGATGTCACATATATGGGTATGGCCTTGCACCCCAGCCTCTCAGCTATTTCACATCTGTTATCCCTGTACGGTGGACACTGTTGTATATAGTAGGGCCACCATATAAGAAATATGCAAGACTCACTCCACAGGTGTCACAAACTCACAACCCTCTTCACACAGGGTACGAGTTACAAACACACACATGCACTTGTCATGTTTGGGTGTAGAACCCCTGCCTAACTCGTTTATTACACTACCGCAATACACAGTTATAGCACACACCACAGGGATTACTAGAGTACTTCTTCCCCAAAGGTGTATATTACATTGGATGACATCAGCAGGATTGCCAAAGTAAGACATTCAAATTGTCATGAGTGTGACTAGCCTAAAATGCATTGCTCCATATACAGACAGTGACACACACACAAAACATCCACAACCAACATGTGTGGTATAGAACCCCTAACAGAGGTCTATATTACACTATAGCATGGAGCTATTATAGGACACACCATGGGGATTACTGGAGAACTTCTTCCCCAAAGGAGTATATCACATTGGATGATATCAGCAGGATTGCCAAAGTAGGACATTCGAATTGTAGTGAGTGCAACTAGCCTAAAATGCATTGCTCCCAGACAGTGACATATACACAGAGCATCCACAACCAACATGTGTGGGTATAGAACCCCTAACAGAGGTCTAGATCACACTACAACACTGAGCTGTTTTAGGATGAACCACATGGATTACTGGAGAACTCCTTCCCCAAAGGTGTATTTCACAATGAATGACATCCGCAGGATTGCCAAAGTAGGGTATTTGAAATGTACTGAGTATGACTAGCCTATAATGCATTTCTCCATACACAGACATTGAAACACGCACAAAACATCCAGAACTGCCATGGGTGGGGATGGAACCCTACCAGAGCTCTAAATCATACTACAGCAGTATGCAGTTATGGCATGTGCTACAGAGATTACTGAGCTACAACTTTCCCAGAGGTGTATTTCTAGGTGGATGACATCAGCAGCCTTGCCAAAGTTGAGCATATGAATTGTAGGGAGTGTGAGTACCCTAAAAAGCATTGCTGTCTACACAAAACCGCACTTGCCATGTCTGGGATTAAAACACCTACCTAACTACTTTAGCACAGTACAGCAGTACGCAGTTACAAGACACGCTACAGAGATTACTGGGCTACAACCTTCCCAGAGGTGTATTTCTAGGTGGATGACATCAGCAGCCTTGCCAAACTTGAGTATATGAATTTTAGGGAGTGCGAGTACCCTAAAAAGCATTGCTTGCTACACAGACACACACAAACCAGGTCTGGGATTAGAACACCTACCTAACTAGTTTAGCACACTACAGCAGTATGCAGTTACAGGACATGCGATGGAAATTAGTGGGCTGCAACATTCCCAGAGGTGTATTTTTAGGTGGATGACATCAGCAGCATTGCCAAAGTTGAGTATATGAATTGTAGGGAGTGTGAGTACCCTAAAAAGCACTGATCTCTACACAGACAAACACAGATACACACACACACACTTGCCATGCCTGCGATTAGAACACCTACCTAACTACTTTAACACACTACAGCAGTATGCGGTTACAGGACATGCTACGGAGATTAGTGGGCTGCAACTTTCCCAGAGGTGTATTTCTAGGTGGATGACATCAGCAGCCTTGCCAAAGTTGAGTATATGTGTGTGAGTACCTTAAAAAGCACTGCTCTCTACACAGACATAGTCAGACACACACACACTTGCCATGTCTGGGATTAGTACACCTACCTAATTACTTTAGCACACTACAGCAATACACAGGACATGCTACGAAGATTACTGTGATGCAACCTTTCCAGAGGTGTGTTTCTAGGTAGATGATATCAGCAGCCTTGCGAAAGTTGAGTATATGAATTGTAGAGAGTGTGAGTACCCTAAAAAGCATTGCTGTCTACATAGTCAGAGACAGACAGATGCAAACACAAACACACACATTGTTGCCAAGTCTGGGATTAGAACTCCTGCCTAACTAGTTTATCACACTACAGCAGTACGCAGTTATGGGACATGTCACAGAAATTACTGGGCTACAATTCTCCCAAAGGTGTATTTCATAGTGGATGACCTCAGCAGGCTTGTCATAGTAGGGCTATGAAAAGGGCAGTGTGTGTGCATGGGCCATAACCCATTCATCTAGGGATTGACACACCACATGTGGGCACACACAGGGTCATATTTCACAGGTATGTGTATACAGTTGCTAGATGACTTCTTCCTTGTACAGTCATGTTGCACAGCTGGCACCTGCACCACATAGTCTGTAATGCTGACAGATACTAATGGCTAATATCTGCAGTGATTGACATCTGCACCTCATGTGTTTGGGGCCCTTTGGCTGTGTGCTGGGTGAGACAAGCCTGGATGGCTCCTTGTCACAGTCACCCTCTTCCACACATCTATGTACATCTACCTTTGGCTTATTATAGTGTGTTGTCCTGACATATATGTCTATATTCCTATCCACTATATGTGCAAGGCATGGGTTGTGCATACTGACAAGTGTCTGCACTAACAACTGCAACTGCCAGATATGTCTGGTCCACTGGTGTTTGCAGACATGGCCTTCATGTGTTTAAGTGTGTGAGCATGCCCAGTATGACCTTTCAGTATGTTGTTGACTGACATTGCCTTCATTTCTCTAAGTGTGTGAGCATGCCCAGTATGGCCATCTGTATGTGTGGATTGAGTCCAGGTAGTTTGTGCTGCAGTGCTGACCTTTGTGCTGTACACCGACAGGTAGCATGCTGTCTCTGCAGGGTATCCATCAATCATATGGCTTTGACTGTTACTACATTTCTGCATAGCAGGAGGGGCACACCTGACTGTTCCTACATTTCTACACAGGAGTGGGGGGGCACACCTGACTGTTACTACATTTCTACATAGGATGGGTGGGCACACCTGACTATTACTACATTTCTACACAGGAATGGGGGGCACCCCTGACTGTTATTACATTACTATGTAGGATGCGGGGCACACCTGACTATTTCTACATTTCTACACAGGATTGGGAGGGCACACCTGACTGTTATTACATTACTGCATTGGATGGGGGGCACATCTGACACTTGTACACATTTGCTATGACTGTACTGGTATGTCAGGTACTCCATTTCATTTTGTATTCTTACCTATCATACTGACTAGAGGAATACCAGTGTACTATAGATTGTAGCTTTGGTTGCCCTACATATTAGTGTCTGACTTCCCACCCTTCAGAACTGACATCCCACTGCTTGACCTGCTGTAGTCTGTCTGTATAGGCCGGGGGGGGGGGTTAACCATAGCCATCATTCTGGGGCCATAGCATAGGTTCTGCTTGTGTTTGTCTACACCTGTTCTGCTGGCTGGGACTGTTGGGTATGTGAACCTCACTGACTGGCATGTGTGAGACATATGGACACACATGTTGCTCAGCACATTTCCTGCAGTGGGTTTTGTCACCCTGTGTAGTACTGGCTACTATGGTGAGTCCAGTATGTGTTACAGATGTCATGGTGGTGCTATGAGTGTCTACTTTCTGCTGCCATCATATTCAACCACTCAATTCCCTTGCATGCTCATATCCATACCATACATACAGGTAACAACACATTCTACTCCATTTGGCAATTGGTCAGTTGATTTATTTACCTTGAGGGTGTGCCAGACTTGCGGATGGTGCTGGAGGGCTGCCTATGTCGGATGTACATAGTACACTCCCTATACATGGTTGAGCACAGGTAGTGTCATGTTTGGCATCCCTTTTACTGTATGTGTGAGCCAGAGAGAGGAAGTCATTCCCTGGGTCCCTACTGTGTCAGTGTATGTGCTATGCATTGTCTCTTTGCCGTGGCCTCAGCATACTGGGCACACCTCCATCTGCCTACTGGGGCAGGCTCAGGTTGTCCCTCCTCCAAGTCATTCTGTGCCTCTGCAGGCCTTGGCATTGGTGGGGGGCTGTGTGGCCCTGCTCCATACTGTTCCTGCTGCAGCTGTTTCTGCAGGATCATATTGTGTAGTATGGCACATACCATAACAATTTGGGTACATGTAGCTGGTGAGTACTGCAAGGCTCCAACAGATGTGTCCAGACACTGGAACTGTGACCTGAGCATCCCAAACATACGCTATAAGTCTGCTCTGTGCATGTGCCTCATTTTGGCATTCTTGCTCAGGTGTGTGTGCATTTCTGATGGGTGTCATTGGCCATGGCTCCAGTGTGTAACCAGTATCCCCCAGTAGGTGACCATAGGGGATGTCCCCATCCGCAAATCTCTGGTACAGCTGCATCAGATGCCATATGTGGGAATCATGATAGCTTCCAGGGCAGCCAGCACACACATTCATTATAATGCCCTGGACATCACAGACAACCTGGCAGTTGATGGAGGGGAATCCCCTGAGGTTGATGTGGGCCCTACCCTGATCAACAACAGGTGGTGCTTTGATGTGTATGTGCATGCATATAGCACCCACTACCTCAGGGTATTCTGCTATTTGGTGGAAGAGATGAATATTGCTGGCCGACACCTCATGGATGTTGAGGAAATATATGTGCTCACTGGCATGTGCTGGCATGGCATCCAGGAACTGGTGGAATACTCTGGATGCTGATGCCTGTGAGATTCCCATGATATCCCCAGTTGAACTTTGGGAAGTACCTGTGGCTAGTATTCCTAGGCCTACACATACCTTAGTATCCACTGGGATGGGTTCCTCTCAGTCAGTTTGGTGTGTCAGGTGTGGCCAGCACAGCTCAACAATTTGCTGTAGGAGGTCTCTGTCTACCCTATAGTGCTCCACTAGCTCCAGCTCATGTAGCCTCTGGTAGGTTACCCTGAGTCTATACACTCTTCTCCATCTCCTCACTGTGGGTTGATTGGCAGCATTCACATCCTCACCACCCTCAGCCTCTTGCACATGCTGTTCTATGTTGCCTGCTACAGCCCTTCTCATTTTTTAGGTTTGTTTATTAAAATTTCCCCGCTTATATACACTGGTGGTGTAGAGTGTGGGAAAAAACAGAGGGGTAGGTGTTTGCATAGTTTATAGTAGCGTTCTGGGCTGGGCTGGTCTACTGCCTGTGTAATTGGCTGATTCTGATACAGTTCACCTGCCAGCTAAGCTAGTTCTCCTTGATTACCTTCCTACTGCTGTTTCCCCTTCCCATTGCCTTCCTGTTTAAGCCCGTGTGTGCGCCGCACAAACGGAGTGCACAAATGTGAACACTGCTGCTATTTCCTGATTTAACTTTTTTTTTCCCCTGTAAAACCCGGTGGATGGCGCGCACACCCACTTACACTTTGTAAAGAGTGCTAGGCAGGTTTAGACACAACCCCTAGCTTAGCTGTGCTAAGCTAGGAGTAAACCCGAGCCACAGGGCTTCAATCCGCTTACAGTATGCCTGACACCCCCCCCCCCATGATGTCACCTATCTCCTAGTCTTGCTCCCAGCTATTCATACTCTTACACTGTTGGGATCTGCCTCACATGCTGGGGAAAACTGGGATTCACTATCCTTCCCCTCATTTGCATAGGATTGCCTGCTAAGGCATAGTTACATGTCTCACACTGGGCCTCCTCCCTTAGCAACCACTACTCACTGGCCAGGTTGTCTTCTGCCTGCCATTGACTTGCATGGCAGAATACTTATTTTAGTTAGAATGCTCATTTTAGGTTTATTTTCTTACCCCCCCCCGATCACATTTGCGCACCGCTGCCCTATGCTTAAACAGCCGAGATCGACTAAAAAAATGAAAGTTATTTTTTAATTTTTTTTTTATTGTTTGCAATGCCAATGGCCTTATACTTGGCCATTGGCATGCTTATTCAGTGATATGCAGCCTTTATTTGCAGCTGGCATAGATCCATTTTGGATTTTGCAGAAATGTACTTGGTTACTAACTGAGTATATTTCTGCAGATAGCACTAGTCTTACACAGACTATTGCAAGCTTCCCGGATTGCAAAATCACCTCATTTGCATGGATTTTTCCTGCAAATGGGGTAATTTGCATACCAGGGCTTAGTCCCTGCAAGATTAGTGCAGGAGCTCTCGTGCATGCCCCTGCAGGCTGTTCCTGGATTGCACTGCAGACATATTGCCTGTGTGAGCTCCTGCACAAATCTTGCACTCTGTGCAAGCTTTTAAGAATCTGGGGGCCTGTCTGTCCTTCATAGGTTCATAGGTAGGTACTAGGCTATTGGCCCTAGGGCCTGTACAAGCCTAGCCAAAAATGTACCCTGGCTTTCGCCACCCAAGAAAATTATTTTCCTGTGCCCCTGTCAAGCAGAACCACAGAAATGATCCCCGGGGTGAATTTGTATTACCCTTCCAATCATCTAGAATCCAGCAGGGGATGCACCATTGCTACCTGTTCTATTATGTAAGAGAAATATGGAATTGTTATTAGAAGAATAGGTTTAAGCACTCCATTGATGGGTTATTTCTTTTTCTTTGACATTTCAGGATATATGCCATTTTCTTAAATGACTGTTATTTTATGGATGGAAGTTTTGGTGTAACAAGCTTGGGATTTAAACCTGGAACTTTGCTTAAATGGCTATCAATATCATGTCAATAAAGCTCTTTGATATACATATATATATATATATATATATATATATATATATATATATTGATAAACTGTTATTTTTATGAAGTAATATGATTTAATATTATTTACCATGGATATTAGTTAGAAAAAGTCATAACACTGAATGTGTGGCAGACCCTTCCAAAGTGGAACAGCAAGGAACATAGACTTTATTTAGGATGCAAAATGAGGAATGGCCCTCATAATGAGGTACACTTGAGCATGAGAATGCTGCACTGGAAGTCTGCACATAAAAAAAAACAGAAGTGGATGCACTTTCAGCAGTTTAGAAAGAAGGGAGCTCAAGAACAAGACTGCAATCTGCTGGACAGGGAACCATTTCACGTTTGGTAAAACCACACAATAGTGTTTGCAATGAATAACAAGAAAAATGAACTGACATGTTTATTCAAAATTATCTATAGGAAAGAACAGCTGTGCTGTTAAGCAATAATTGGGGGATGTGGTCATTATACAAGTTGTGAAGCAGTATCACTTTTCCAGTAACTGATCGATATTCTGGAATCATGAAATGAGATGTTTTTATGCTTAGTAGAATAACTTGTTAATTTTTGCTTTTGTCACCTATGTAATGTTGAAAGTTTAGATATCTGAATGCATTAGTGATCTCAGTAGTTCAAGGAGTTAGCATATTAACATATTTATTTTATACTTGGGTAAGGTAGCTTAGCTTCTCAATGGTCCTGTGGTCAAAAGGTTAGCATGGTCCTATGAACCCAGGCACAAGAGAATCCCATTGCAATGGGGGGATGGGAGGCTTGCCTATACTGAGGAGGAGGAGGAGGAAGGTAGTCCACTAGGCACTCGCTGCAATGCAACATTCTGAGTTGGGTGGGTGACATGCCACATATGACTGGGGCATCTGCTTGTTGTTTCCAGGTTAGTGACAGTACTCTTTTTCTTTTCTTTTCTTGACAGGTGTGGAAGTGTACATGGGTCAGGGAGATATTGTGGGCCTCTACAGCAATGTGAACATGTATGTCAACCACCTACGGTGGGATTGTTGGCCTGTCACAAATGTCCAATGGCTTTATCTTGTAGATATTATCATTATTGGGGCAGAGACATCTTGTATTCCTGTGGCTTGGGGATAGTCAGGGTGTGCCCTTGAATATGCCACAGCCATGGTCGGGGGGAGGAGGCGAAGCCAGACCCTCAGACCACTGTGACAAAGGATTGCCTCAACCATGGAGCAGGACAGAAGGTGTGACATGGGGCAGGGTGCAAAATATCATGTTTGCCTGGATGATAGCCTTCTCTGGTCACCTCTCATCCTTGGTAATTTATGGCTTCCACTGTCTGAGCAACAAATGGGCTCAGACCTGATTGGGGAAACTATCAATTGGCAGGTGAGGGCGTCAAATGATTAACAAACTAACTAAGTAAATAAACAACTTCATCAGGAATGTTAAAATGCTGAAGGAAAACATAATATGGCTATACCATCAAAATACGTCTTGTTTTAGCTGTTGGGATATGCTGCATAACAATGGGCATTTTTACATTGTGCAGTGAAGCAATTATCATTAAACAAGATTTGATACTGTTTTTTTTTTCTAATTGTAAATTTAATACTTTCTAAGTGAAAGATCTAGGGCTCTTATACTGCAGGTTAATGTGTTATTGAATAATAGTTTTAAGCTGCAACTTCTGTAAACAATGCAACAAGAGTGAATTTGCCAAAGACAAATGAAGTGGCAAAGTTACAGTTTTACTAGCTAGGCACTTTGGTTACCATAGCAAAACTGGTTTCACGTTGCAGACAATTTTTTCTGTATATACAAAGTATGTGTTTATGTTTATCACAAAGAATCGCATAATGCATAACTGATAGCTGGACAGGGGATGATATTTTCTATAACCTGTATAACAAAACCAAAGGTATTGCTATGAAGTAACACTTCTCTTTATGCCTATGAGCAGCCTGGATTACAGAGACATTGTTACTTATATTGTAAACAAACAGGTGTTGCAACTCAGGCTGGAACTGTTAATAATACAGACTTTAACAGAATATAGTTTTATGTATGCAGCAGTGAATAGACAGATGTGTAATTTCCCTTTTCAAAGATAACAAACAATGAAATTTACTTACACCGAAAAGAAGACTGTAACCATGTTTCTGTATTGACTGTCTAAACTTCGCGCTGCTACAAAACGCACGCACGCGCACACACGCGCGCACAAACACACGCACACAAACTGTGGCAGTCTAAACAATATTAAAACTTTTTCTCTTTCCCTTCACTCTCACCCTTCTGCGGGTCCTGCTGTTTGTGCTGCAGCATGAGACATATTGCATACCAGCACACTGCTCATGCCTCAGAAAAGTCTTTCACGGTTGTCTTTCTTCACATTTGCGCCCCATGCACTACAAGCACATGAGAAGTGTCTGGCGTCACAACAGTTACAGAGGGAACCATCCTGTTTGCTAACACAACAGCAAGCGTGGGCGAGGACAGTAACTAACTATTAAGCATACATATGAGCTCCGAGTCAAAGACGTGGGGTGATATGACACAAAATACGGAAATGGCTCACCTTACGGACTGATTATAAATAAGCAGCAGCAGTGGACAACCAACGTGTATTTGTGGCCAGCACCAGCATGCTGAATGGCTACCTGTTGTACGCGCAATAACTGGATGAACAGGTTGCAAGCCTGGCTAGGACGCACAGACGGAGGAAGGAGGCTACCTACCTGCATCCTGAGTATAGAGCCTCAGCTGCCTGCATCTTGTTCAGTTGTACTGTGGGACCCATAAACGTGAACGGTGAGTAAGGAAACACGCAGTGCAAAGACTGGCTGCATACAAATACATGTGGCAGCCCCATCACACAATTGAGTATATGGGCACAATTTCATGATAAGATAACACTGATTTATATGCATTTTGTTACCTGTCAGCCTCGGTGGTATTGCATTTTCTATGAAAACGGAAAAGAGAAAGCGAGGGACAAAGCAGTGGAGGGAGTTTGTTTCGGTAAGATTGCTACTGGTCATGTTAAATAAAGTCAGATATGGTCTTATGGTTTATGGACCTGCAACTCGTTTGTAATAACTTAATATCCCACATTGCGAGGGGTACTGGTTTTTGCCATGTGAGTGTCAGTCTTTATCGATGTATTAAAACAGTGTGCTTCACGATCTCGGTATAGTGTATTCTTAATCGGAGAGGATACCTTTCGCCTGTTTTGATAACGCAGTAACCTGTTGGTGATATCGTGCTGTGTAGTTATGATCAACCTGTTTGAACGGCTGAGAGACTGGATTATAACTGTATAATGCAATGTAAAAGTCAGTTGGAAGAGTCCACGCATTCTCCACTCCCTTCAGTAGTTGATGATGACGGCTCCCTCTCATTTGTGTAATTTTACATACACAGCGTGTAAACATAGCTCTCAACCTTCCATCTCCAAAATGAGGAACACAAGTCCAAATAATGTGGAACAAATGGACAAAATGTGGAACACGTACTAATGGCTTACTAACAACTTCAGCAAGGAAGGTCATAGGATGGTTAAGACATGCTGGTTTTACTTATAAAGATCTTTTAGCGAATTAATATGATTTATTTCTATTTACCATGGATTTCACTTAAAAAATTCCTAACACTGAATGTGTTACAGACCATTTCAATGTGGAACTTCGAGGAACATGAACTTTTTAAGACCCCAAATGAGGTACATTCCTCGTAATGAGGTACACTTGAGAGGTGTGCCGGTAAAGCTTGACTGTCGCTTTGCAGGAAGGAATATCCACATACATGAGTAATTGAATAATAGCATGGGCTTCCTGTGAGATGCCAAACTTCATATTAGTATAAATAAATTGTTCTACTTTTCAACAGTCCACAATTTTACCTCATTTAACCCTGTCTCTTGTAAAGCGTTTGATCCTTTGGTAAATCACTGATCATTTCTTTTAATCAATGTTTACATTCTACTTAATATCCCGAAAATACATATTGATGCCAAACTTGTACTGTTAAATTTTAATAAATTAAAGTAGTATTAAAGTGCGTCCTAAAAATGCTGCATTTTGTATAACATAGGAGGCAAAATAATAATAATAATAATTGTAATAGGAATAATAATAATAAGAAAAAAGCTCAGAACAGGTTCTTAAAATTTACAGTTGATCGTATGCAGAGTCTTTGTCATATCCTGCAATGGGCTTCACTGGTTCACTTCAATGATAACTGTTTATAGGTCTTTGTCCTGAGTTTCAGTTTATTTAAAGAGTTATATAACAGGTGCTCTTCTGGAAGACAAGAATAACAACTGCAATGAGGTAGTGTCCCAAATCACTTTTATGTCATATTGCTATTATTGTGAGTGTCGATAGGGTGTACTTTGCTGAGAACATCTTTTTTCTAAGGATTTTAGGGCTCAGGAAACCAGAATATCCGAAACTGTCCAAATGAATGCCTACAGCAGGGATTGTATACACAGCGTGCTTAGATATAGGAATACTTTACTAAGTACAGTCTTTTATGGTAGCATGGGACAGAAGATGAAAATAATTAGTAGTGCCCTTAAATGCATACGGGTAAATGTAGACAGCTGTACACGTCTTATCTGCCCTTGATTTTCAGAGGCATCCCTGATTTTGACTCAAGATTTATCCCTGTCTTTCTTAATCCCTCCTAAAATTGGTGACTCTTGGCGAAAAGTTGGCAAATTACAGTTAATAAATGACAATAATTAGATTCTTAAACTTTTTCTACTTCAGAAAATGTTTATTAATTAATATTATACAATAAATGGTCATGAACATTAAAAAACAAGCACACTGATTGGTCAGCCCAAGCAGCGTGCCTATTGTAAATCGGGACTACACCAAGGATAAAAGTCTAGCAGCTGAAGTATCATTGAACAGCCAGATTTTTTATTTATAGGTATGTGTAGACCCACAATAGTCTGAAGGAAAAAAAGTCTAAAACTGAAATGGTGTCATGTTTACTGACTTTATTTCTCATAATTTTTTTTTTTCTGACAAGTCACTGAGGAAAAAAAGCCACTAAATAATGACAGGCTTTTCAGTTCCAGGCTTTCTTTCCTTCAGACAATGCACAGGTATTCACATTTTTTTCAAATAAAAGATCAAGAGGTACGTACGAGACCACAGAAAATACAAAGAAAATCAGGTCTGAAACATACCTGATTTTCCTTGTATTTTTCTGCCTTTCTTGTACCTCTGAACTATCGGGAGGTTACAGGTTTTTTTTTTTCTTTCAAAAAAAAAATATATATATAGCAACGGAGATTGTCCTTTCTCTGTTGCTTGCTAAAGCAGTGATATGCTGTCTAAGCCCGGGAATGTAAGTCCCATATGCATGCGCAGTGCATCATCAAAGGGCAGAATCAGGAAACAAGGAAGAGGAACACCACGGTGCTGTTATACAGACATTATTTGAGGAAAGTAAGTAATTTTTTTTAAATAATGTTATTGTATAATAGCAATAACTGGCTCCTGGGTGTGGTATATTGAAGATTTACCAAAGGTTAGCTTTGTTTATTCGCTTGGGCTTCGCCTTCATGATTAAACCACACCGACGGTGGGTAAATCTTCAATATACCACACCTATGTCATCGGTTATTGCTATATTATACAATGACTGGCCATTAGCATTCAAAAATGAGCACACTGATTGGTCAGCCCAACCAGCATGCCAGTTGTAGATTGAGAATATAAGTAATGTCTTTCGGCTTTTCCTGGTTAGGGGTCGCCACATGGGAACTCCAGTCTGCTAATGATTGGCAGTGGATTTTTATGGTGCCAAGGTTCCAGCCTGATGCCCAACCTTCAAAGAAGGCAGACCTATTCACGCACACACCTACCTGCATGTCTTTATACATTACTCAACCACAGGGAGGACATGCAGACTCCACACAGAAGGCACTCCAGCCAAAAATCGAACGGGATAACCTCTTACTGTGAGGCAACAATGCCAACCTCTGCACCACCGCGGCCTGTAGATATACCAACCGTAAAAGTCTGGCCACTAAAGCATCATTGAGCAGCCAGACTTTTTAACACTTGGTATGTGACATGCATTAGTCTGAAGGAAAGAAAGTCTAAAACTGAAATGCATGTCATTTAGTGATTTCATTCCTCATAAAATCTGTGTTTTTTCAACAAATCATTGAGGAATTAAGTCACTAAATAATGACATCCATCAGTTTCAGACTTTCTTTCCTTCAGACAATGCAAAATCATCCATCCTCAACCCCTTTTCCCATTTTTGCACATGGGGTTGGGGTATCACCACAACAGTGACAATCATCTAGAGCCAAGGTTAACACCGCAAAATCTTTCTGAAAAAATAAGAGGTGGAGCACTACTTGATAGAGCAGAGAAAATACAAGAAAAAACAGATACATTCTGCAAAACTAAAGAAACATACATGATATTCCTTGTATTTTCCCCGTCTCTCGTACATCTAAACTATCCAGAGGTTACAGCTTTTTTTTATAAAAAATAAGCAACAAAGATCTTCCTATCTCCATTGCTTGCTTTCCAAAGCACTGGTGTACTGTGTAAACCTGGGAACGAAAGACCCATAAGCATGCTCAGTACATCAACAAAGCAGCGGACTTGGGAAACATTGCAGAAGAACACCATGGCACCATTATACAAAGATATTATTTAGGAAAAGTCATTTTTATTTTAAATAATGTCATTGTACAATAGTAATAACCAACTCCTGGGTGTGGTATACTGAAGATTTATCCACAATTGGCTTTGTTTAATCACTTGTGCTTTGCCGTAGGGATTAGACCACACCAACCATGGGTAAATGTTCAATATTCCACACCCACATCATTGGTTATTGCTATAACATCTTATTCTGTCAATGTTTCAAGTGAATAGTACTAATATTTTAAAAGTGTCCTTGTCCCTCATTCCTTGAGAGCTATGTCTGCTACACTGTTACTAATATTACTGTTGCTATGACAACTATTATTAGTGTTTATTAGTGTTATCATTATTGCATATAAACTTTTTTTCCATTAAAAGAGTCTTTTCTTGTTATTTGGCAGGACAAAGAGGGCATTTCATGGCATCAGTACCAGCAAGTGTTGAGTGCAGAGAAGTCTGCAGATCATATGGAAAACAAGCTGTACTGCAGCACCTGAATCTAACGCTAAAGGAAGGGCAGGTGTAAGTGATGTTTATAATTACAACTTCTGGTCTGTGATATAATGTACTGGATAAAATGCTGCATGTGTTGCAATGATTAAAGTCTTGAATGGCCGTCTTTGTGAGATTTATTTATCCATACATAAAACTGGCAGTCTTGCGTAAGGTGACACGTGAGCTGACTGCAAATCATTTTGCTGACATACTGCTGTACTACCATTTTTTCACTGGGAAAGACCACTGAGCATTAATGTCTTCAGTCCTTAGTATCTGTAACACCTTGTAGGGCTTTTAGATGATAACCCACATGTCATTCAGTATTCCACCTACAAACACAATAAGGCACCAGCACAATGAATCATAAAGGTAAAACTTAACAAAACTAAAAACAAAAACAGGGAGACAGAGGGCTAAAAATACGATGAGATGGACAGAGGGTGGGTAGAGGGAGGATGCTAATATTCAAGAAATAAAAGTCATGACCATTATTTATTGTTATGGTATGTAGCACAAAAAACTGAGCTACACTGATGTGGACAATTTTTATTTCTTAAGTCCTAATGCATGGGAATGATTCAAAGCTGTACACCTAAGCCATAGGGGATGCTCCAGCCATACCATAAATAGCCGTCTTAATGTTTATTGATGATTTTTACAGCCTCATTGCTTCAGTGATCACTGTAAAGTCTCTCACTCTAAACAAGTCAACTGAAGCTAATGTTACAAGTTCTGTATTTGAGTGTGTTCTGACAGAACCCTAAAGTAGGCTTATCACTTAATACTGGACTCATAGTAAGAAAATCATGTACATTTTTTCAGCCAGTTAGAAAATGTCTGCCCCCTGGAGCCTATAACATATAGGGGCAAACCAATCAAAAAGCTGATCAGATTTCCTAATATTATTCATCTTGGAAATACAAACAAACATTTGGCTTTTAGCATCAATAAAACAGCCTTATCAAACAGGATAGAAGTGTGGCATCTGAATCTTTTGGAAGTATTAGCAGAGATCACTTTTGGCATAAAGGATAAATTGATAAATAGACCTAGTATGGTCTTAATGAAGGGCCGTGTAATGCAAAGAGTGCATCAAAGCCTTCTGTACAGAAACTTTTCTGGCCATCAAGTTAAATTGTCTTCCAGAAACAAATCTTCAAAGAGCAGAAGAGATGAGCTCAGAGGAAGACCTAGTCAATTGTCCCAGTGCACACCTTAAGTCCTTCTTCTTTTGGCTTTTCCCAGTTAGGGGTCACCACAGCAGATAACAAGTCTGCTCATGATTGGCAGTGGAGTTTTACAGTGTCAAGTTGCCAGCCCGGTGCCCAACCATCCACAGAAGGCACACACTCACACCTAGGGCCAATTTTAGAGTGTCCAATCCACCTACAACATGTCTTTGGGATGTGGGAGGAAACCAGAGCACCCGGAGGAAACCCACATGACTTCAGGGAGGACATGCAGACTCCGCACACAAGGCACCCCAGCTGAGAATCGAACTGGAGAACCTCTTGTTGTGAGGTGGCAATGCTAACCACTACATCACCGTGGCCACCCCCCAGGAATAATAACCATTCTTCAGAATTCAAATGCATGATCCTTTTAAGAAAGAGTATAAACATAAGTCTGGATGTCAAGACAAGTGCTTTAAGGGGAGACAAGGTGACAAGGTAGACAGGTGAGTTCTGTTGGGCAGATTAATAAAAACTTCAAAAAGCCAACTAAATGGCTGTATAGATAAGCACCAAAGACATAATTTTCTGGGACTCTGTAGAGAGAACTAATAATAACAAACATATTTGTTGTCAGCTGCCCCTTTAATCAAAATAACCAATTGAGTGATGCAGTTTGCAAAGACATTTTGTCCCTTTGATAAGAAAATTGCACTCAAATGGAAATTGAGTGACAGGGCCATTTATCACACTTCCATGGCCAACTAGTATAAAGATAAAGTGAATGTTGCCATCTTTGTTTGTATATCAGAAGACTATGGTGCCTCCTATAATCATACAAAGAATTCACCAGCTTTTGGGCAGTTTTTAAACATTTTTAAAGCTAGGAAAATTCAACATATTTGCACTGATGTAATGGAACCTGCTATGAAAACCAGACACAGTGTACTGTTCAGTTTCCCATGTGTACTCTTCCTTATTTTTGACACATCTGTTGTCAGGAACTGGATAGGTAGAGGAAAACCAAAGGTCATTATTCATATTCATTAATGAAAGCAATACCCCCAAAGAAACAATTTTAAATTCCAAGAATTGTTAGTTAGGAATCCCAGAATAATACAACTGAATATTTGAAAATGGGGACTTACATATACCATTGTGAGTTTGGAATCACTATGTCTCAAGTGTATCCTCTTTTCTCTGAGATATGATGAACTAAAAGTTAGTATGCATAAGTAGAAAGAATGTGTGCACTGCAGACTCACCCCCCCCACCCCCTCCCCGGAAGCTACAGTATTAGTGTGACTTGTCTTCGTGGAAAAAATTAACTACAAAGGCAAACAGTAATTAACATTTTCCGTTCGCCTTTAGTTTTGCAGTTTTATTTTTTGTAATTTAGGGACTGGGACTCGTATTTATGAGTTTTAGAACTGCAGTATGGACCTAGCTCACTCACCAAGGAAGTAGGAAATCTCAAGTTCAGAGAGTCCCTTGACTTTTCCACCTTGTTATAAACATCTCAAGTAATGATGAGTCATACTTATGCACAAATTCAGAGTCTGAATGTGCATGCGAACATGTGATCCAGGATGATGAGGAAGAACCTGGTCATTTAACCTGAACCATATACCACAGGTTCACCATCTCTCTGGGCCCCATCCTGAGTAAGAACAAACCTTTTCTCCAAGTTCAACAATCCTGTGACTGGAACTTTATGAAATAATCATACACTTAAGACTAAATAAGTTCATAGGTTCATACCAGGTTAATGATCATCAGGGTCTTTACAAGCCTAGCCATGTGACCCAACCCTGTTTTGTCCCAGAGTTCCTTGGATGCCTATATGGTGGGGTATGTTAGTAAATAGGTAGCTAGGGGGGATAAGGTAGTTGGGTATTAATCTGCTTAGCATCCACCTCTGTCCATCAAAGATATTTGGGGGGGCAGGCTATGAGTAATTTGCAATTTCCCATCCAGTGGTCAAGGTTTCTTCTGAACAGGGTCAGGGATGATCTCTGCTTCATGTAAATGGAGAGTTTATTCCATAGTGTGGAGATATTTTGAGACACATACCAGTCCCTCCAGTAGGTTCTTTTTATGTTGTAAAGTTCATCTCCTTGGATCTAGTATTTCTGGTGTTGTTTGTCTTGCAGGTGTGCAAGAAATCCATCAGAGCTGGGCCCGAGGGCACCTTATATGCTAGGTATAGATCGCCACTCAGGAACCCATGGGAGACTGAATACAGAGATAATACCTGAAGGTGATCTGTGTAGGGCTAGGTACTCAAGGCCTGGATTCTCTTGGTGAGGAACCTTTGAGGGTGTTCCAAGTATGGATATTCAGTAGCCTAATGACTGCTATAGGTTGTGCCAAATACTTGCTAAAAAGCTTAGGAACAGTTATCAGACTAAAGATGAAAACAGTAATCTGAAAGTGTTGTTATCTAACTTAAAGATGGAGTAACATAAAGCCCTTCAGGACTTGAAAATCAGCACATGACAGTAAATATCTTTTAGTACCAGGATGATTATTCAAGTGCCTTTTGAAGAAGGACAATCAAGCGTGGAGCATTATCATCTTAAATGTTCATAACTTGACGCATTTCTTGACACTGGAAAGATCTAAGATTAACCCACCCCCTCCCCCACTAGTCTATTTCCTTTGACAGGAATGAGAATTAATATATGCAATCTGTTCCTTTAGGGAGATGGGACATATTTACTGACCATTTTCTTAACATTGTATGAATGGGTCTTGACTCGTGTAGGATGGTTTAGGAACCTTTCAGTATAGGTTGAGACTGACTTTGCTAAGAGTTCTGTCTTGCAGCTTTACCTTAGTGTCCCATCCTACCTACAAATCTGTGGAACTGCAATTCCAGTTCCTGAATAATTTGCCAGTTATTCCTATGACCACCTTTACCATTTTTACAATGTGAAGAGAGTACTGATGGAAGGAGCACCACTCCTTTTCAAGGTATTGCAGAGGGCCAGGAAGTCATTTGCTGACATCCGTCTGAGAGGGCAGCTATGAATCTGGAAAATGTCTGATTCCTAAAAGTCTGCACAGTATATATATATAAATAAGGGTTTCCAATGCTGCTACAGGTCCCACTGGATGGAGCTCAGCAACATCATGATGTAAAACAGTTGGGTGTGATTGAGGCTCATTGTTGTGATCAATATGCCTACAGAGAACAGCTACAATAGAAAAATGTGTTTGATACATTATCAACATTTTCTTGACTAAATGTCTTCTTCTTTCTTGACTAAATTTCTTCCTTCTGTGGAATTGGTCTCAAAATTATAACATTCTAATGGAGAAGTATTGCTTGTATGTTTTTATTTTATAAAGTAGAAACTTTCGTTCACAGCCTCTGGGTACCAAAGAATCAAATGTAACAGAGGAAAAAAACACATGGTTCCATGGTTCCAAGTTGCAGAAGGATGAAGACCTGAGTGTCACCAAGGTGACTATGGTTCAGTTAGTAGCCCTGGCAGTGGAGGAACTAGGGAGGGAGGGAGAGGACTGAAGGGGCATGATCCAATCATGTCTCCCGGGGGGGGGGGGCAGTACACACTTCACAGCACACTGGGTAGCGCATTCTCCCTGGTGTTGAGAATGAAGAGACGACTGCTCATGCAGAAGGATAAGGTGCAGAGCTGTTTGTGTGAGCATGCCTTAGGGAGAGTGAGTGGACATTTTCCACCATGACCCATAGGGAGAATGAGGGGACATTTTTCACCATGACCCCACCCCATTACACACCCCCTTTCCAACATTTTACCAAATGCATGCAGCAGTTAGGGTATAAAAATAGAGAAAAATCTCAAACCACTACTGATGGCTGTCTCAGTGAAGCCAGTTAACTATCTTCCCCAAATGGACCATTTGGCCAAGAGGAGGCTGATGACCAGCATACCCTGGGAGCAAAGAAAACAAAAAAAGAAAAATGTGATACAAAAAAAAAAAAAAAAAAGCCAGTGTGGTGAGTGAAGCACTTGTTTCTGGCAAAACAGAAGCTACTATGGAAATTGTGTGGCTTCTAGACTTTGTGATTACCTTCTTAGAGTATCATTTTCCTTAAGCCACACTTGTTTCTTTCTTATATATAATTCTATGTCTGAAAATTTAATTATAAAATAAACCGCAGAACAAGTATACTTATAAATGTGGATAAAGTTAGTCATAATGCTCAAAACATTATTTTATTATTATTTATTTATTTTACATTTATTGACCGGGTTAGTCCGACTGGAATCAGAGTCCATTTTCAGCGGAGGTCCGGGGAGAAAAGCTCCAAACCCAATACAAGAATGAAAGCAGTTGTGAATAAAAAAAATTATTTTAAATTAAAAGTATAAAATTAAATTAAAACATTTCCTTTCATCATCCAAGGACAGGTTTAAAGCCCCACAAGATCAACTCAAATTTTGACAATATAGGAATGATACAAAAATAATCCATATTACTAGACAAAAAAAATATTTCTGCCATCTACAGAAGAATCACCAGAACAAGCCACAGAAGTTCTGGGAAGGTATTAACAAACTCCTCCACCCAGGGCAATCCACAACTCCAACCCCCTCAGCCCTCCCAACCCAAATATCGCCAGAGTCCATTGCCAACACCTTCAACAGTTTCTTTACAGAAACCATCCAGGCCCTTGCTAGCAAACTTAAACTCACTTGTCCTAATGCTGAAATACATAAACCCAGTGACATTCTCTCCTTCAGCGTCCAAAAAGTTCCGACTTCACTCATTAGAGCCCTAATTAAAAAACTCAAAACAACCACCCTTTCAGCTGACATCCTCCCTGCAGACTACCTGCAAAAAGCTGCTGATGTTATATCATTCCCTGTCTCTATTTTGATAAATAGAACCATAACTGAAGCCTCTATCACCTCTATCTGAAAAATATCACATGTCATAACACTCCACAAAGGAGGCAGCTCCATTGAGCTGTCAAACTATAGACCAATAGCTATCCTTTCCCCTCTGGCTAAAATTATGGAAAAGTGTATCCATAAACAACTCTTATACTACCTTATTCAACATAATCTTCTGGGCAACTCCCAGCATGGATTTAGACCACAGCACAGTACCACCTCAGTCCTCCTCTCCTTTTCTAATGTCATAAATTCCAACCGTAACAACAGCAAGCTATCTTCTGCCCTGTTACTCGATCTTTCCAAGGCCTTCAACATGGTTAACCACCCGCTACTCTTACTTACCCTAAATAAAATATCCCTAAACAACCATGCTATACAATGGTTTCAGTCTTATCATAGTGGAAGACAGCAGGCTGCCCTTTGGCAGGACAAACTCTCTACCCTTCTCCCCATTACCCTTGGTGTCCCTCAAGGCTCCATATTAGGTCCCCTTCTTTTCTCTCTATTTATCAATGATCTCCACACTGTAATCCCAGACGCAACCTGTATACAATATGCTGATGACTCCACCCTGATCTGCTCAGCCTCTACCCCTACAGATCTCCTTAGTTTAACCCAGAAAATCTTTAATGCAGTGGAAAACTGGATCTCTAATCAACAGCTGATATTAAACCCTAATAAAACAAAGCTGTTGCTCTTCTCCCCTACTTGCAAATTCTCTCAACCTTCATTTACTATAACATCTAACAATGGGACCATAATCTCACCAGATATGTATACCAAACTCCTGGGTGTTATAATAGACAACAACCTCAAATATGATATGCACGTAAACCAAACTATTAAAACTGTTAATAAAAAACTTGGCTACCTATGCAAAAACAAACCTTTTCTCACCCCACTAGCCAGGGCTGCCATTGCCTGTGCCCATCTGCTTTCAACTCTACTCTATTCCTCTCCAATACTCACTAACTTGAACAAAACTGATCTCAGCAAACTCTCTAGCTGCTACAATCAAATTGCCAGGTTTGCCACAGGCACTCCCTACAGGACACACCATTGTTAAAACCTAAACCTCTTAGGATGGCTAGAACTCCCCAGACTAATTCAATATAATCAACTTATTGTAGCATTCAAGGTTATTAACCATCCAGAAAAAACGCCCTCCCCTTAAAAACATTATCCATCCCTACAAAAACGCTAGGCCACTTTGTTCCACTACAAAACTTTTGGTTCATTCTGTCAAAACTAACAACCTATCTGGAGAATCTTTGTTTGCAAATTCAGTAGGCAAAACCTGTAATTTGCTCCCATTTGACCTTACTCTGAACCCCTCCCTTAATCAGTAACCGACTAAAGCCTAATCTAATTCCATATCCCTGCAATTTTTTTATAATATTTTGTAATATCTCTGCAGATACTCTGTATATAGCTGCACCTATAGGTTTGATAAGAGAAACTGTAATGTATTTGTATATATTTCTGAATATAAACTGTATTCTTCATATACTTGAAATGTGAGACTGTAATTTGTATGTTAATACAATATGTTTGTGCATATACTGTAACTTGCTTGTCTTTATCTGTTTGTAAGTTTGGAGCTTTTCTCCCCGGGCCTACGCAGAAAATGGACATGTATCCAGTTGGACTATCCAGACTAACAAATGTAAAATACATAAATACATAAATAAATATTAGCAATCAGTTGAATCATGCCATTTTGGCACATTATAATAAAACAGAAGCAAATTCAAAAAATTTAACTCCCAACAGAACCTGGAAAATTAGTTTTATTTCTCAGAATATCAACTACCCTAGTCCTCTTTCATTGAAACACACTAAAACTATTACAAATGTTCTTTTTTTACTAAATTTTTGCAGTTTTTTTCCCTAAACAGAGGAAGAAGTGTTTTAAGCAGTGGCATTTATTATTCAAATGAAAAAAACACTGTAATGAGTAAGGAATTATGTAATTTAAGAAGAACATGAAACTATTTACAATCAGCATTTTCAACATTTTATAAAGTCTAAATGTTCCTTTGTGTTTATAAAAAAAACTGAGGAAAGAAAGAAGAGACGGAACACGTCATCAAAGTTCTGTCTTATGAAAATACTTTAAGTATATCAAAGTGCTTTGCCATTAACTTGATAATAGCACCAAAGTCTAGTCCTTGTAAGCAGGGGTGTAGCTAGGATTTTCAAATTTGTACTCACAGCTCTCAAACTGCTACCCCCCTCCCCAGCCAAGCTACGGCCATTCTCATAATTCACAGTTCGCTCTTTTAGTGTCGATGAAGAGGCATTCGCTGTAATGCCTCTTCAGTAATAGAATATAAATTCACTCAGTAATATAATATAAATTCACTCAAACTCGGTTCCTTGAATTGAAAATTAACCTGAAATGTCAGTTCTTTGAAAAATGCAGCATGGTAGTTGGGGTAGAGAATTTATGCTTTTGTTTTCTGTAACTAAGGTACAGGTTTTGAGCTTGAGTATATTACTAACCACCTGCTACCCCTAACTAGGATGTTTCATTCACACACACACCCCTACCTACCTCTTAGTGCAAGAAATATGGACAAAGCCTAAAATAAACAGGGACATATATTAAATAATGCTCTTGTGAACTTAGAAAGTTGATAGAATAACAGGATTTGTGCTAGTATAAGAAAGTTGCTAGAATAACAGGATTTGTGCTAGTATGAATTTTTCTAAAGGACATGAAGTCTGAAACTCAAATGTCTGTCATTATTTAGCAACTTCAGCCTTCAAATGATTTTCTAGAAAATCACAAAATTTATGAGGAACAGGCAAAACATATGGGGCAAAAATCTGGACATTCTGCAAAATTTGGACAGTTGAGAGGTATGCTACCTACCTACCTCTCACACACACACACACACACACACACACACACACACACACACACACACACACACACACACACACACCTCTCAACCTCTTAGAGCAGCAAACTCATAAATAAAATTGAGGCAAAGGCCCAGAAAAAAGGACATTTTTTAAATATTGCTCTTATAAACTTAGAAAGATAATTAGTAGTTGGTCTTGCATTAGTATAAATTTTCTGAAAGGTATGAAATCTGAAACTCAAATGTCTGCCATTATTTTCTAACTTCAGTCTTTAACAATTTGCCACTAATTTGCCAGAAAAATGCAATTTTATGAAAAACGGACCAAAAATGTGATGCAAAAATATAAAATTACCAGACAATACAGCTGGGAACCTGTCAAAGAAGGGACACCATTTTAATATGAGCACAGTTAACTTAGAGCAGCTGACAAAATTAGAGAATCTACATGCATTTCTGAAATAAAAGTAATGTATGACTCTGATCATTACAGTTATTTATAAAAGTAAAGTAAACCCTCCACGTTTTCTTCCAAAATTGCTATTTTGTGGAGAGATTATTAGGGGGAGAGCAACATTTTGAGCCAAAATTGGGGACAGTTGAGAGGTTTGGATATTCCTAATTCCATAAAGCGATTTATTTGCACATACCTCTCAACCTCTTAATGCAGGAAATCTGGACAAGGCCAAATATATTGGGGGAACATATAAACTGTACTAAAAATTGACCTTGTATAAACTTAAGACAGTTGCTAGAATATCAGGTCTTGCTTTAGCATGCATTTTTCTGAAGATTATGATGTCTGAAACTTAACGTCGGTCATTATTTAGTGACTTCATTCCTAAATGATTTGCCAGAAAAAGTTTTATTTTGCATTTTACAGCACGAACACCAATAAATATCTGCTAAACAAAGCAATGCAGTCTCACAATGAAACTAGACTTTGCATTAAAACTTCTCTGCCCTTAAAACTCACATTCATTGAAACAGCATTAAAACCCACATTCAAAGAAAATACATTTTGCCAGTGGCAGATAAAGATTAACTTTGGGCTGTTTTCAAATCATAGACCCCTTGCACATGAAACATACACGTGCTCTTTGATACACCTTCCGTCATAAAAGTCTACTCAAACTTCTACAGTCCACCAGTATCAGTAAATATGCACAATCTCTGAACTTGTAAAAGCCATCTACATAATTCCACATTAGAGAAATCTGTAACTAATGAAGAGGCTGCTGCTAGCAAACAACTTTATATTTTATGGTTTCATCTACAAATAATATGCCTGTTGCCCTTGAGGAATAAATTGCCTATGTTGCATTAAAAACAACGATACGCTAGTAATATTGCAATAGGGAATGGATGGCAAACTGATAACAGGTTCATAGTTCATAGGTTCATAGGTTCATAGGTTCATACTAGGCTATCTGCCCTAGGGCATTTATAAGCCTAGCCAGAATGTGTTTGGCTTTCACCACCCATTTTAAATTTATTTTGCTATGCCCTTTTTCGAGGTTAGTATACTGTGCCTCTGTCTAACAGTGACACAGAAGTGATACCTGGGGTAAACCTACGATCTCCCATCCACTCATCAAGATTCCTCTTGAAGAGAGTCAATGAGGGACTCTGCCTAACCTGGACTGGGATTTTATTCTAGAGTGAAGGGAGCCTCTGGGTTATGAATCTGTCCCTCCAGCATGTCCTATTTATTTCAGTGCTGAGGTTCAAGTCTCTCGAGAGCGTAGCTCGATGGGATTTGGATTTTCTGAGGTGCAGCATGTCCATTAATTCCGGGTTGGACATGGCTTTATATGTCAGGCACAGATCGCCTCTGAACAGGCGGTATGCCACTGAGTAGAGCTGGAGTTTCTTTAACCGGGCAGCATATGGCATCTGTTTGAGCCCTTTGATCCTCTTGGTGAGGTACTTTTGGGGTCTTTCCAGTTGCTGCAGGTGTCTGGTAAGGTACATCCCAAAAGGGGCATTGTACTCAATTATGGGCCTGATGAGGGATGAGTAAAGAGGCACGATGACCTCCCTGATCTAGATGTGAATCCCTTCATGATTAGGTGGGCTATATAAAATGTTTTCTAACCACTTTGGCCACGTGGTTGTCAAATGAGAGATTGCTATCAACTTGGGTCCCCAGGTCCCTAATTACTTCTTCTGTACTTAATGGATTACCACCTATGTGGTAATTTGTGGGCACTTTGTTTTGCCAAAGGGGATGACTATACACTTTTGGCATTTAGCTTGAGGCCATGGCTCTGGCACCAGTTGTCTGTTTCTATGAGGCCCTTTTGGAGGATGCTTGTGTCGGCTGGAGAGTCGATTATAGCGCCCAGTTTGCAGTCATCTGCGAACTTGGTCAGCCACAGTCCTTCCATGTTGGCCTGTACCTCCGAGAAATATATACCGAACAAGAGAGGTCCCAGGACTGAGCCTTGTGGGATACCACTTGTAACTGGTTTGGAGTCTGACATGGCTCCAGCAATTCTAACCATGTGGGTTCTGTCCTTGAGCCAGTTTGCAATCCATCTAGTGACATAGGGGTTTATATTTAAGCTGGTGAGCGTATCTATAATGCCCGAGTGGGGTATTGTATCGAAGGCTTTTGCGAGGTCCAGGTAGGCTGTGTGGACCACCTTCCTCTCGTCAATGGCCTTGGTGACTGTTTCAAAGAAATCAACCAGGTTTAAGAGGCAGGATCTGCCCTTAACAAAGCCGAACTGAGTAGGATCCAGTGTCTGTAGGTCCCCAATATCTTTATTTATGAGGTCCATGATGATCCTTTCCATAGCTTTGCAGACCAAGCTAGTCAGGCTTATGGGGCGATAGTTTCCAGGATCCGTTGAGGCACCACCTTTATGGAGAGGGACCACTGTTGCTGTACGCCACTCTTTGGGCACATATCCTGTAGTAAGGCTGAGATTGAACAGTAGTTTTATGTTACTACTAGATATCTTCGCCAAAACAGACTACTGCATCCACCTCCCTTTACAATACAGTATAGTATCAGCAATGCATCTACCTACTGTGGGAGAAGAACCCACAGCCTTCTGCATCAAAAGCAAGTACACTACCTGTTGTGCTATTAACAGTTGAAGCAAATTCTATATAAGCAGCACTAAACTTAAGTTCCCCTGCAGTTCTCAGCTCCTTGTAAAATGTTGACACTAAGCTGTATCTCTGAACTTTGCAGCACAAGAAATCTGGAAAAAGCCAACATTTATTGGAGGGGGGGGGGGCAAAAGCCCAAAAAACAGGGACACATTTTAAACATTGCTTGTATAATTTTGAAAAGTTGCTAGAATAAAATGCTGTGTTATCACCATGCATGTCTTGAACCCAGAACTTCTCACTTCACACCTTAGCACAAAAAACCTGGACAAACATCAAAAACAATAATGGGAGAAATACTTCAGTTCTCACCATAGCTCACAACCATTCACACCTTAGCACAAAAAAACCTGGACAAACATCAAAATCTGAACAAAGTTCAGAAATGGTGGTGGTTAGGGACTTTAGGCTGTTCTTACCCTGAAGCAGAGGTACAGGGTTTGAGCCTGAACACCTATAGCCAGCAGGTGCATTATGTGGGGGCATTTACACACACACTTGTGATTGATTGTTTCCCTTCTGATAATCCTACCTTTGTTTCCCTTCCGATAATCCATTTGCGATTGTTTCCTGCTCGCGAATCCATTGCTTGCCTTCCAAGTTTGTTTCCTGCTCGCAGCCAGCCAGCCGGACATGATGTGAGCTCACTTCCAACTGGCTGGTATGCTCCTTAAAGCAGCCAACACCCTTTAAATATGTACGTTTTTTTTTTCAAAAAAGCTACCCGCTTCTAAAAATGTTGTACTGAAATTAGTACAGTGCATATGCCTCCCGACGTCCCTGCTTGTAAGGGGTGGGGCATCAGTGTTTTCTTCCTAAATTAGACCATAATCGTCTTTAGCACACTTTGCTTTACTGTCCACAGTATCAAGTGGCAGGGCAGAAGAAGAAAACGATTGTCATTTTACCCACTCGGAGAAAGTAAAAAAAAAAACAACATTCGGTTTTCATACTGTACCTGGTCCTTTTTTGAAAGTCATGCTGACAACATGAGTACTTTTCTGGCTACATTTACAATGTGTATCTGAATCTGAGGGCTTGCTGTCATTTATGAAGAAATAGTGGCAGTTGTATATTAATTATTCTGTGAAATGATAGTACTGTTTACATTTTGTGATATTTGTCATACATTTCACACATGACTTTTAACTATTTATTTTATTTTCAGATACATAAGCTATTTTTAGCTTCCTTGTTACTTTTCTTCATTTTTGCTTGTCATAACTTCTTAAATGTTTAAACGTGCACACAGGTTTCACAGAAGAGAGGTGCACTGGGTTTAAGACAAATTTTCTGTCAAGCAGCTTCAGTGTCACACAGATAGACAATACAATTATCTCAGCTACCACTTCTGATTAAGTATCCACAGCAATTAATGGCCTAGAAATAATCATGGAATTTTAACTAAAGATGCCTGCAGTCTGGAACAATTCTAGTCACTTCCTTTGTAGCTAGATACAGGCAGTACTAGTAGCCTGATAGCTTAATCTTAAACAAGCTTTTCATCCTTTTTGAAACAAAAGTCAAACCATGACAATATGATAATGCTTTAATCTCAGGGTTTAAGCTGACAGTTTGGCATTCTTTCTCTTTCCAGAACACTCTTTCAGGTAGTTGCACTATTAATAGTGTTTCATATTATCAGCACAAATCAGTTTTCTATTAATGATGATGAGTTTCAGTTATGCATTACAGGAAAATTCAGAGTAAATCCCTCATCCTTAAAGAAACTAAAAGATATCCACCTTGAGATGGCTGCCTTCAGCCTTGGCTTGAATATTTATTTGAGACTACCCCCAACATCCTGGATGCTAGTCATTGTTGTCAGGTAGGTAACTGGCATGTTGGGCCAACATTTAAGGGATGGAAAATATGGGTTCTATCTACTGCTTTGAGAAATCTGAAGGCAACTGACAAGCCTCTGTGAGGGCTTTTTTATCCATCTAAAAGGACTTAATAGAAGAGGCAGAATAGTAAAAGTGATATTTTTTGTACCACTTACATCAATAACAGCAAAATCAAGGCAGTTTTAGAAATTTTAGAGGCCTTTCTGACAGTACCTTCCTTAAAAGTGAAACAGCACATGACCTTACTTGACTCTAGGACTGAGATTTGAACCTGACATTTGCTAGTTTGTTCTGTTTCACTCATAAGGGAATATAACTGTTCAGCAAGAATGTATGTTGAGTACAACACTGCTCACATTCTAGTCAATCTAAGTATTTAGAGTTAAAAGTCATATTTCAATCCATTTAGGGTTTATCAAAATTAGCATTGTGGCAGAAACTAACCATTCAATTCCATTTTAAGGCTATGATAACCTAATTTGGTGCTACAATAACATTGTATAAGTTATAAATTGCATTGAATTTCAGTAAAATGCTAAAGACAAGGAGTATTTCCAGCTCCTAGAAAAGGTGATTACTGCCACAGATTAAAGATAACAGTTCAAAACATTTCACAGAACTCTGCTCTGGCTGATGATGAATATTATAGGTAATCAGATAAGAATATGAGACTATTTGATTTTTTTTCAGGACTGAAATAATAGGTTGTTAAGTTAAAAAAACTATGGATCTGAGATTAAGCACTGCAGATTTCAGAGGTAAGATTAACCTAGCTGGGTCTTTTAAATAGAGTGCACTAAGTGCACAGGTAGCCATTAACATATTGAAATAGTTTAAAGTGCCACAATAACATGTACTCTTTCCTTAACTATTTACCACTTTTGATCATACAGATCAAAATAAGTGTTCACAACTTTCTGTAGCATTCACAGCAATCAAATGCATAATAGCTACCAATGCACATTATTCTGCAGTCATTTTTCTAGGTAGCACTGTACTTTTTGGTTAGTGTATACATGTTCTGAGTTAGTTAAACAAAGCCTAATTTCAGATTTTGTGCTCTTAATGGAATCACTTCACTGTTTGGTAAACATGATCAGCTTTATAACTTTTGCTAGAAAGGACATAATTGAGATTCAGAAAAGAACCCTTGCACTGGCATATACTGTAAGTGCCAAAAGTTGCAGTTTACATGAACATGGGCAGTGTGATTCAGAGACATGTTGAGCTGTGATGAGGAAGACCTCATTGTCAGTTAATTTGTATGTCTCTGAATCAGATGTGAATTACTGCTCTTGCTAAACACCACTTTTCAGCAGTGTTACTTCTGGTGGCTCATGCATCACTTTGACACAGATACCTTCCCTTATTAACTCTCCCACAACCTGCAGACATTCACACTCACACACACACACACACACACACACACACACACACACACACACACACACACACACACACACCATGCACACATATATAGAAATGTCTTTTTAGCTTTCTCTGATTTTACAGAATGTCCCTGAATTTGCCTCTTATTTTTGTCATGTCCCTCATAAATTTTTTGATATTCTGATAAATTACCAAGGGTTGTAGTCAGTCAGTAATGGCAGGCATTAGAGTTTCATACTTCTTATTGTTTAAAAAAGCTTGTCGATTCAAATTGTGTTGTTCTATTAACTTTTAAGTGACTTTAACATAACGAGTAATATTTAAAAATTGTCCCATTTTCATCTATTGACTTTGTCCAGAAGTCTTGAGCAAGGGCATTGAGAGGTATGGTAGCAAACCCTACACACACACACACACACACACACACACACACACACACACACACACGCATACACACACATACACATTAAGACATTCATGCATACAAACACACACACACACACACACACACACACACACACACACATACACATTAAGACATTCAAGCATTCATACACACAGAAATGCACACACACACACACACACACACACACACACACACACACACACACACACACACACACACACACACACACACACACACACACACACACACACACACACACACACACACACACACGCACACACACATTGGCACTCAATATAATTGACAACCTCCCCCACTGAATTACAGTCACGGACACACTCACCCATTCACTCCCCCCCACACACACACTTGCACACACAGTCACCCAAGACTATTCATACCTCTGAAGACATGCTTTTATGCTGCCACATACATGCAGAGGCTTATCACTAAACTTCCTTAAACTTACCTGTAACATGGTCTCTCCCATTAAAAGTAATGAAGGAACATGACAGTTTGGCCTTGCAAAGTTATGCAGCCGAGAGATTCTCCAAATTGCTGCACTGTGTAAATTCCTTCCTGCAAGGAATAAGACAGTCCGCCACCAAAATGGTTTACTGAGATGATCCTGCTGATCTTGTAGAATCACTGCAGAGGGCCTGTCTATGAATAAGAAAGGGAAGAAAGGGTGTCCACCAGTATTTTTCCACCCATGTCAGGGCTTACTGTTGGTAGTAGCCCTTTCTGAATCCCACTGAATACTTCACTGACGTTTTGCAAATGTGTTTATTATTTATTTATTTGACATTTGTTTACCAGGATGGTCCGACTGGACAAGTAGCCCATTTTCAACAGAGGCCCGGGGAGAAGAGCTCCAAATACAAGTTAACAAGCCCACATTATTTACAAAGTAATTAATCACACATTATAGAATATACCGATTGCAATATACAGAGAATCAGCTAATATGCAAATTGGTGTATAGGCTTTATACAATGGAAAATGGATGAAGGAAGAAGTTAGAATGGATAAAGGGAGGAGTATTAAGAGGGGTTAGTGAGGTAATAAGAGCAAGATTAAGAGAAAAAAGGGAAAATATAGGGTGTAGGTAGAGGGGGAATGACACGTTTAGATGGGTATTAGGTTAGAGCACATAAATGTAATCACAAAGTACAACAAAATGTGAAATGGAGGTAATGTTTTTGTCAGTTAACTGATTTAGAACTCTTCTATTTCTGTTTGAAACTTTAGCTATGGGTTACTTGGTCCAAGTGGTTGTGGAAAAACAACACTTTTGAAGTGCATTCTTGGAAAGCTGAAGATATCTCATGGTTCCATTAGAGTATTAGAAAAACCACCAGCATTTCCAGGTCATGAAGTTCCAGGAAGAATGGTTGGCTACATGCCACAGGTACTTTAAATTAATATATAAAATATGCAGTGTATGCACAATCAGTGTTTAAACAACTGTCTAGACAAATCTGAGCAGTATACCACTTGTTTTGGACAAGCATATATGTTGCAATAAGTGGAATGCCACACAAGACAATCTACCAGGTTTATCTATATATCTGTCTGTCTATGTCTCTATAAGCCTATGCATCTATTTTTCTAAGCTGTTACTTGAGCTAAACTTGAAAGTGGTATTTACAGTTATGAGAGACAGTAAGCTATGGTACCACAGAATTTCAGTAACCCTTCCATCAGGAAGTGCCTGTGAGATTCTCTGTGATCCTTAGGTGTAAAAATGATGAGGGTGATGTGGGAAAAGTGCTTGTAGATAGAGGTGGAAAAATATGCTAATGGTGCAGAAATGTTGTTGCCAATGAAAAACCAAAAGCTAATTATGAAAGCAAAGTGAAGTTGACTCTACCCAAATATGAGGGTAATTCTCAATAAAGATGTGTGTTAGAGAGGATTCTGTCAGTGTATTTCAAATAATGTTTGACATGAAACAAGAAGGGTGTGAAGGAAATTTGCTGTATGATCTGCAGAACCAAAGAAACAGATATGGACGCAACCAAAGGAAACTTAAGCACTGGTAGAAAGTAGCAACATACATTGAATCGAATTAAACTAAGAGTGTAGGGGGTGATAATCACTGGGGGGAGAAAAGGGAAGAAGAGTTTGGAACCAAACTGCAGAAGGATGTACACTTTCACAGGAGTAAGCATGTATGTTTGTGGATTAATACGTCTGTTTTCAGCCGTAGAGTCAGTTCAAAATGCTATCAGGAACCAAACTGCAGAAGGATGTACGCTTTCACAGGCGTAAGCATGTATGTTTGTGGATTAATACGTCTGTTTTCAGCTGTAGAGTAAGTTCAAAATGCTATCAGGAACCAAACTGTAGAAGGATGTACGCTTTCACAGGAGTAAGCATGTATGTTTGTGGATTAATACGTCTGTTTTCAGCCGTAGAGTAAGTTCAAAATGCTATCAGTCACTTGTCTAGCCTCAGAGCCAAACTGAAATTGGTCAGAAATGATCAGTGCTGTACTCCAGTAAACAAATTCAAATAAATAAATTAAGCACAAAACTTTGTTAATTGTCAAGCAAGTGAAAGATGCTGTTTTGAATAGGGTACAGGAATGCAGACATAAGTTTTAGTAGTTTTATCAACTAAACTAGTCATGAAGCCTTTTGCTTGTTTTGCAGAAATGCAGGAATTAAAGTAGTTGACATGGTGTTTAGCTTAGTTAAATATTTACAAATAAGGGGACCTGTCCCAATTTTGGATGAGTTACCTTTGTGAAGTGGGTATGAAGAATCGAAGTCTAAGTGCATGTAAAATGTCAAATAAGAGCCCTTGTACAGTTTGTTGAACGTAGTCCATGGTACAGTAATATGTGTGGTAGTCCATGACATGGAAATGACTTTGACAGACACAAATACTATTAGTTTTAGCAGAAACTATGACTTGGTTAACCCAAGTTCAGTTAGTTGCATGGTCACTAGAGTGGCCAGGTGGGGGGATGGGAGTGATTGGATAACTTTGGCCTGTCTATCCTGTGGGAAAGTCATCCAGCTACTGGTAGATGATCACCTGCAGTAGGACCTTAGAAGGCCCACACCTGCATTGATGATACACTACTACACAAGAGAAGCACATGTGTTAGCATATTATTTTTACCTCTGAGCAGCAAAGCAAACCATGGGTTTGGAGGTTAGGGAAGTCCAGAGGATTATCCAACTGGCCCACTTCCTACCAACCAGCTGTCTCCTTCTGAGGAACAAATGGTCTGATAAGCCTCTTTGGATGGTGAATGAATGGTTTGGAAGTTCTCACCTATCTGTGGATGTCTAGGTCTCACCCATGCGAGGAATAAATGAGCACAAGTAGGGGGCCCATTGGGGAACTTTAGAAAATTAAATAAAAAAAGTCACAATTTTTAGATGTAAAGTTATCAGTTAGCAGTGGGCCCTATAATAATATTGTGTTTGTATTAACAGATAACTTGACATACAGGTTTACAGAGGAAGGTGGTGCTTGACTAGAGTATTCAATGAGCTATGGAAAACAGGCTTGAAGAAATGAGTGCCCTCAAAAACAGCAATGGAAAGAAGGGCATTAAGAGCCATTAAAAGATGGCACATATTGGGGTCACAAATTACAATGTTACATGCCTCCTGCACAGTTGAAGTATGTGTTCTAGGGCAGCTTTACACTTTTTGAAAAGAGCTGTTGCTAGTGCACATTCTGTTTTACTGACACGCATTCACTTGCACTTGTATGACTTGACCAGTTTAGTCATGCTACTTTAAGCCTAGCCAGGCCACTTGACAGGATGGTGTTAAGAGTTGGCTGTTAGACTGGACTTTACTTCAAAGCCAGGCTGAGAAAAGTATACAAAAACATTTCACTTCTTTCACTGCCTGTTTTTCTTCATGAGCACAAAGTGTCTCTATTGCTTTTTGCCATACTAGAATAATAATTCTTAAACCACATCTAGATTTCACCATGCAGACTATTATGGGCAGTATGTTTCATATATGGCTAAATAATGAGGTGAGCTCAGTGGCTACCTGTTCAGTGACATTGGGTGCCATTTTTTTTTCATATTTTAAGTGTAGTCACAAACACATATTCAGGAAAGTGTACATTGATGGCTCTCTTATCTCTTCCACCGGATGTGAATTCTAATGCAACATTGGCATATCTTCTTTAAAATGTAAATGAATTTGAATTCATTGATTCCCAGGACTGTTGCTTCATTCTCTTTCAGTATCTCCTGGAGATAAGTTCTCTCATTTTTTGTCATGCACAAGGACTCTTGCTCATCTAAGGCTAGATTAATTTAATGGCTGTGCATATGAGGCCAAAACGTCTGACTGAAATAAGAAAAATAGCTAAGCGGTGATCATAGATGTTTACTGCTTGTGTTAAACTAAAGCTTACTATAGAAAGAAATATTGAGTGCCTCATTCTCTTCTTGAAATCACCAGGTTACGTTAGGTCTCCTTAAAGAGCAACTCAGATTTATACTAATTTTTAAAAGAGAAGCCCAATGCAAATACCTTTTGAACGGGAGCACCACCTAATCATCTGCAATTCTCAGGGCCATGAAACAAAAAAACATTAACTACTGATTTGGATATTTCTCTCTCACCTTTGAATTATGAGCAACCCCAATGTGCTTTCTTCATCATGGCCCTAATGTCCATCTGTCCAGTTACCGCTCCTAGCCATTCCTGGTTTTGGCTTCACTATTTTCCTTATTCCTTCTTTACTGGCTTACGGTATTCCCTCTGTTCTGTAATTTAATCCTTATAGTATTCCCTGTATTATGTAATTTAATACTTATGTTATTCCCTCCGTTACATAATTGAATCCTACCTGCTCAGCACCGTGCTTTCTTCAGATCACCAGACTATTCTGTAGTCTGTTTAAATCTATCTGTATTATTTAAATATGTTTTATAATATCATTACCTTCCACAACTTTTGCATATACTTGTTTTTATTACATAGACGCACTCTGTACAAATCTCCGTATTACTCATTTTTAAAACTGTGCCTGTTACTGTATTGCTGGTATGTGAGTAAAAATAGCATGAATCTTTCTAGCTTGTCTTACTCCTGGGAAGAGCCTGAAAATGCTTCCTGTGGACCAGTTACCAAATATAGAGGATTAGGAGTGGGTCAGTGATTGTAACCACTTTATTATGTATTCAAGACGTGGATACCTTCAAATTCACCTTGAAAATGAAGCTTGGGAGGTGAATCTTGGCATCTATGTCCAAAACACACAGTACAGGGTTTCAATCTGCTGACTCGCTTATAATTCTTTGTAGTACATGAATATTTTGTTCTCTATGTACTACAAATCAACCAAAAGTAGGATTTAAAAAAAAAGGAAATGTGATGCATTATTCTGACCTCGAAAGCCAGTAAAGCAGTGGGGGAGTGGCTGACATACTTACGTAGTCCCTGAGTAAAGGAAACAATACTTAGTGTACTTCAGCAGACGGCAGGTAGAAACGGGAATTGAAAAGCAAAGCCGTTTCATGTCTTGCTGCTGCTGTTTAATGGTCAGCATTGCCTGCCTTTAGTGTAGTCTCCATGTTAACTGCACCTAGGGGGTGCTTAATAATTGTTAAGCACTCCTCTAAGCATTTGTTAAAGTCAGGTCTTAGATTAGCAGTGCTGAACCAGCATATAATTTAGCTGTTTTTTTGAGAGTAATCAGGGCACATCATGCATTATAATAAATAAGTTCCAGAAGAACTTGAAATTGTTAACCCAATCAGTTTCATGTAGAAAAAAACTGCAATATTTTTATCTAACAGCTGAAAACTTTAATTTACCTTTTCCCTGAAATGATGTGATTTGCTGATTTATTTCTAAGCTGTAGTTTCAGATAAGGCGTGCAGTATCTATTTAAATTTGGGCTTTGTGTCATTCATAGCTTTCTATCTGCTGCTATTTGTCTTTATTTAGAACTTCTGCTTTTACATTACTTCTCACTTCTGAAAGCCATGTGCTTAATTTACATGGTTCAACTGCTTATCAGTTGTGTATTAAAGGGACCACATCATCATTTTAACAGCTGCTCATGCAAGTTAACTTTTGTTTCCTACTCTTAGCTTAATCTTCTCACTTCCCACAAACATCAAGGTCAGTTCTACTTTGACTAAATTTTGAGAGTCTATTGCTACCTGACATTTTTTGGCATGGCCTTCTGCTTGAATTCAGTATGACTTGTACAGTCATATACATGTTTTTATTATATAGACACATTCTGGCCATCTCCTGATGAACTCCTTGATTTTCTTGGAGTTATTAGAAATGCAATTCTAATTCCGTTCTTCCAGACTTTGATAACTTTGTTCCTGTCAATTGCTTATTAAGGCCCAGAATCGAATTCAGCATGTAGCTAAACAACATGTGGCACTCAAACAGCAGTACGAGTTAAACAGAAAAAAAAAAAGAGTCAACCTGCACTATTTAGTTACGATACATGCTTGATAATTTTAGATTCAGCAATGATTTTAGGGCAGTCAATGTAGTTTTAACTTAACAATTTAGTTCCATTCACTAAGCAAGTATATGCAATTACTCATAAAATCATAAATTACTACATCTGTGAAAGACACAGGGCCATTAAGTGAGATGGAAGTGTAATAAACTATATTTGTGCTTTGGCACATAATCTGCAGTTTTTTGGCATGAAGTTTTAATTCAGTCTGAAGGAAAACACCCGCATTAAGAAAATGCATGAAAATATTGTGATTTATGCTGTTGCATGACTGAAGTACTCAGTCTGCTATTCAGAATTAAAAGACTTGTTTCCTTAGCATACTCTATGAGGTGAATGGAGGTGGCCTAAATTAGTATCCTGAACAGTTTGTAAGACACCCATACCTTCCACGCCAATCGAACAATGCTTATTACAGAGGGAATACTAATGACGTTTTTCTGGTTGAGTCTGATCAGCTTAATCAATAGCTGTATTTAGTGTATTTCACTGAGCGTATTCCATAACTTGCATTTCTGACCATTTAGCCCTATGATATCATCTGCTTTGGATTCCATGTCACTGTAATCTGCTACATGTACAACTGAATTCTTTCCCATATGACCTCTGAGGGAGGGGGTAAAATGGACCTATTTCTTTAATGTTCCCTATATCGCCTATAGTCATCAGTCCCTTTTTGCAATGATGATATTTGATCTTTAGTTGCCATCTGCTTTCTTCATTGGTTGTTTTATTTGATACTTTTTATAAATATTTTTTGTCATAGAATGACAATAGAAATGAAACAAAAACTTGTATACATTTGATAATGCTCTGTAATCTGACAGTATAGTGAAATTGTGACATTATTATGCATATGTATGTTCTGCAAGTTAACGTATTTTATCTAAGAGTAACCATATAAGATGTAGATACATATGCCTACAAATGTTATTGTGAAATTGTTTAACAACCAATCGTAAACAATTCATTTCCTGGCTGTTGTGTACAGTGGCATACATCTCTATACCATTTTATAGGCGTATGTGTTAGATACTTCTGATTAATGATTCATAGATTTATAGACTGTTACTAGGCTAACAACTCAGGGAGCTTTTCTAAGCCTAGCCAAGTTTTCCTGAAAGAATAATGATGTCCTGCATCCAAATAGGACATTGAAGACCAGGCGTTTATAAGCCACCTCTGTCCATAAGGGACATGGGTGCCACGCCCGGTGTAAATTTCCTATTCCCCATCCACTGGTCTGGGTTGTGCTTAAACTGGGTAATAGACAAACTCAGCTTCACATGGATGGGAAGCCTGTTCCATTTGAAGTGCAATCTCAGGGACACTTATCTGTCTCTCCAGCATGTTTTCTTTAAGTCACAGACAAAATTCTGGTCCCTAGACCTTGTATTTCTAGTACTCTTTGACTTACAAATATGTAGGAGGTTCATAAGTGTGGGGTTTGCGGATGCCTTGTAAACCAGGCATAGATCACCCCTCAACAGTCTATAGGAGACCGAGTAGAGGGAAAGGGCTTTAAGGCACTTTGCATAAGACAGGCTTGTTACACTTTGTATTCTATTTGTAAGGAACCTCAGACATTGCCCTAGTTGCTGTATGTATCTGGTCAGGTACATACCAAAGGGAGCATTGTACTCTATGATTGGTTTGATGAGGGCAGAGTGCAATGGGATAAAGACCTCTTTTGACCTAGATGCCCTGCCCTTACTTATAAGTTGTGCAACAGAAAAGGATTTCCTCATCACTGTGGCCATGTGGTGGTCAAAGATAAGGCTAGTCTCTACGTGTGTACCCAGATCCCTGACCACTGGGTTGACTGTTAGGGATGATCAACATGATAATTAGCTGGGATGGTTGACTTCCCAAAGGGAAAAACTATGCATTTCTTAGCACTGAGTTTAAGACAACAGCTTTGGCACCATTTGTTAGTCAAAGATAGACCTGCTTGAAGAATGCTAGTATCTGCAAGTGAGTCGATGATAACACCCATTATTTAACTTCTGTTACTTTTCTGACTTTGTCTGAGTTTAGATGGTGTGGTACCACCTACTGTGCGAGTACTTTTCATCTCTGATGAAACATGTCTAATATAGTTACTGTAATAATTTATTACAATACTGTTATTGTATTCTCATTTCTGGTATTATGTATAGTTACATTGCTTATGGTCAAGTCTGTGTTTGAAGATCTAAATAGATCAAACACCAGGCAAGCGGTATATAGTGATAAGGTACTCTAAAGTTTAGGAAATCTGTTATTGAATTTGATTTGTATATGTCTCTGTTTTAATGGGCTAAGTTAGTCAATAAACCAAGTTAAGGCTACTTATTCCTGTTCTTTCATTTTAAACTGTAGCAAGCAGCTGTTACAGCTTATGTCCCAATATGGGGCACTAAAGCACTTCAGCTCAGACTGCAAATGCAATACCAGCATTCATTTCTGAGTGCTGTTAATGCATTGAACACTAGTCAAGATCTACCGATTGTCCCCTCCTAACACTGAGCTCATGTCGGCTGGCCCATCACCTGACCCTAGCTATGCCTCAGCTACTGAGTACCACATTCACAGTATAACCATCAGAACCATTCATTTTTGTGAAACCATAAAAATGTGGAAAGTGAATTGGAAAAAGAGGAGCTTTTATGTTACAAGGAAGAATTTAATTGACCTTGAAAGGCATTAATATAAAGTTGTGAAAGACACATATGGAAAATTTTTTGCATTCAAATAATGTCAGGGGTTGATCCAGAAAAGTGCAGAAGGAGGGACTCAGTTAAAGGGTCAACATGAGGAAACATGGCAGGCTATTATAACAGATTGCGTGTATGAGGAGTTGGTCTTGTATTGCACTGCATTATGGGTATGATAAGGTGGGGGTGCTTTTGCAGTGCTTTCGGTACTGTGAAGTAGATAGGTAAATTTTCACATTGCACTATGGTTTTTGTGCTAAGAAGACAGTAAGAAAGGATTTTTGTGTGGATCTCTGACTTCCTCCTTGTGTTTTTTACAGTTTAAGTAGTTGTGGTGCTTTTTTGTATTGGTAAGACTGTAAGAAATATCAATAGATATATAAGCGAGTCAATTGTGATTCACTCTTTTCACTCCATTGCTGCTATCTCAAAAAGTCACATTACAAATATCATGCTTTACAGCATAGAGATACAGATAGTAAACATCTCCAGTAAGATGGAAGGTGGGGCACATTTTCAGGTTTTAATAGCCTGGCTGTGTCCTTTGCTGCCCTTTGTTCCTAATGCTATTGAGGGTTCATAACCTTAGAGAGTAAATGGAAGCTGAATATCATATGATTTGAGGAACAATTGAAAAATAAGAAAGATAAGTTCACAACGAGAATATTTATGCAAATATAACTCAATTTCACACATATATAGAGCAAGAAAAAATATAATATCAAAAGCTGAGGTCTGTACCTCTAAAATAAGGTCACAGCAGCACATTTTACTGTAGAAAAGAGAAAACTAAGTTTACAGCTATACCCGAAGTAATAAGTCAATCTAAATAGATCGTTGATGATTGTGAAGCTCTAAATAGTTTGTTGCCAACCATACCTCTCCATCTGTTAGTACAAGAACTGTGGACAAAACCTAAAAAAATGAGGGTGCGAAGGCCCAAAAATAGTGACAGATTTTAAATATCGCTCTTATAAACTTAGAAAGTTGTTAGAACGACACGATTTGTGCTAGCATGCATTTTCTGAAGGATATAAAGTCTGAAACTCAAATGTATGTCATTTTTTAGTGACTTCAGTCTGCAGTGATTTCCACAAAACCCCATAAATTTTATAAGGAACAGACCAAAAATATGAGGCAAAAATCTGGACATTCTGCAAAAATCTGGACATTTGAAGGCTATGTTGCCAACTGTGTAATTCTGAGAAAAGAAAGAAACACACGTTGTTGTGGTATAGTGTCTCAGTTTATGAGTCCAGAATTCAACACAACCGAGGTAGCCAAATGCACTGACTTGATAGTTTGGGATACTCATTCACACCTGGAGTGCCAGTCACATTCTACTCGTCTGCAGTGTTAGTTGTGCACGCTACACTGTCCCATTCAAAGCACTTGAAAAACAGACCACACAATACTAGTGTTACAAAAAGCTTAACTTACATATTAAAATTGCACTATACAGTACTGTGATTAACAAGCTTAAATGTAGAGCTGCTCTGGTGGCAGAGAGAGATAAATCCCTGAATATGGCCCAGCTCAGGTGATTGACGGATCAGCAGTGAGGGATGGGCATGCTCATCCTGGGTGGAAGGGCACATCTTAAGGATGCTTCCTAAAGGGAAGCATGGTCCAAAGAGGGGAGTTGCTTTCAGACTGAGTTGGTGAGAGTGGGGGCTGGGAAAAGGGAAATAGGGCATATAAAAAAAAAAAAAGATGGAAGCACAGATACCCAAGCCCACAGGACATCCTTAGGGTCTACTACCAGATCAGCAGTACCAGAGTAGTCTGGAAGATAGGAGGATGGCTGGTAAACCCAGCGTGGATGTGTGGTACTTGGGACTGAGACAGGAGGATGAAGTCTGAAGAGACCAAAAAAAGGAGGCTTAAACATATACAAATGAATAGAATCAAACATGTGAAGTAAAAAGCTACTTCCCTTGATTTAAAATAATTCTTCTCACATTTAACTGAATATGAGAGAGAGCTGCCCAGAATTAGACAGTCAGTAGCCAGCTGAAGTCAATACTTTTATTCTCTGCAGGGATTAGTCCATGTGAGGAATCTTTTGTCTGGCTGTTACAGCTAATGACTGGCTGATGCATATCACATGACAACAGTGCTGTGTACAACTATCTGCAGTAGTCCGTCATTAATCACAAAACAGGTATGAATAATCAGAGAGCCAAATGCATTGTTTGAAATGGATGGCTTGTGCACCTGAAGAGACTGTTGACATACAATAATCCCTGGTCTGATGAGTGAATGTCCCATTTGCCCACATGTATGCAGTACTAATTGGGATCATCTGCAACATTCCTGGATTCAAAACAAAATTGTTCTGAATGCTGCCTAAGCCAAAGTAATACAATTTCAGTATTACATTATGTCTGAAAAGAGAAGTGCAGGTGGCAAATGGTCATACAGTGAATGTGAAAGCAGCTAAACTGATTGCCATTATCTTTGTGTAGCACTTGTTTAGCTCTTTCTGGAATGTACCGAGGGTCTACTCTATAAATTCAATAAGTAGTCAGCTTTTTTATGGTTGTGAGTTGGACACATTAATACACAAAACCTAATACATCCAATACTTAAGACAGTGAAATTTAAAACAGCACACATCTTTGATGCCCTCTGGTAAGTATGTCAATGACTGCGCAATAATTAATAGTGATATCTCTGTGTATATGCAGAAACAGTGTGCTGCTAAGCTGATCCTGCCCCATTGTGCTTTCTAAGTCATAATTTATTAGTTTTAGTGCAAAGATAGCAGTTTCTACTCCAGCTGTGATAATGGGTTAATAACATAATACAGAGAACAAAAGGTATGTAAGGGTAGTTTGAAAAATGGCATTTGGTTCTTTTTAAAGTTATTTTAAGTATGAGGTAAATATCTTTTTACTCAAATGTATTTTATTATTTTTTTTTTAAATAACAAGATAATTAATAATACACACTAAAATTTGATAATTATATACATTATGTACAATGGCCTGAAAGAAGCAAAAAAAAAAAGGACTTTAAAAAATTTTCAGTGAATAAATAAACAATGTTTGTATAACTTCAGTTATTTCTTCAATGAGAGGTAGAAACCATTCGTAAAGTTTCAATAAGAGATATGACTTTTCCCCAGGGGTTGTTGATAAAGGGCTTAGGATGAATTCTGAATTCTTTGACTTTAGTTTCTTTCATCACAGTTTCTTTCAAATGAGATAAGAAGTCTTCAATGAATGGAGGAGAATTTGAATTCCATTTCCTCATGATGCTTTTTCTGGCAATCGCAAGTATTGTCCATAATAAAAAAAAAGGTTATTTTTATTCAAAGAAGAACCTTCATTGACATTATATAAAACCAATGTTTTTGTGAGTGAAAAGGAATAAAAAAATAAAGCTTTTGGAAAATCATCTATGTCACTCCAGAATTTTTTAAACTTATGACAGTCATAAAATATATGTAACAAGTCCGCTGTGCATACTTGCAAACACCTCCAACAAGAGATGTTTTTAGATTTACTAAATTTAGCTATTCTATTTTTGAGTCATAAACGCTCTGTGTAAAAATTTCCATGTGTATATACTCCAGTGTAGTGACCAGGAAGTATACTTTATAGGTAATAACATGTTAGATTTGTTTTCTTCAGATAATTTAGGAAGATAACCCATTGTGATATAATTCCAATATTTTTGTTTTGGTTGCATTTTATTGTTTATTAGTATTTTAAATAGTTTGGAAATAATGTTCTCTAAACTGGATTTATTGTATATGATATCATATAAATAATTTATTAGATTTGTTCTTTCTCCGAAAAAGGAATTATTAAGTATTTTGCAAAAATCCTAGGCATGAGCTAATATACTTTCTAGTAGTACCCAGTCATGTGAAGACAAGCTGAATTTATTCATAAGATGCTGAAGGTCGATAACTTTATGTTCTTTGATACACTATTGCCAACAAATAAAATTCTTATCTTCCCATGAAATGAATGTATTCTTGCCTTATCAAAAAATGTTTGTAATATTAAAGGGTATTAGAAGTCCATACTGGGTTTTAATATCAACATTGACATTAATACATTTCCTAAATCATCATATAGTGTTTATAGGTTTAAATTTTGTTGGGCAAGAAAATTATTGTAGGCAATAACAGAGCAGGTACCACACTTTACTGAAATGATCATCTAGAGAGAGGTTTGTTGAAATATTATTTTTATTTTGTAGGATGGTCAAATGCAAAGATATCCAGTTAGAAGAGTAATGTGGGTCCACCCAATTCAAAACAATTATAAAAATTGAAGCTTTGATGTAAGTTTCAGTATCTGGAAAGTATAATCCAAGCTTTATCCAGAATATAAATAAGTTAGTATTAAAATTGTTATGGTTTCCTAAAAGGAATAGAATAGCACACATGCATCATATTAGGCCATGGGATAAGGAAGGGATACACTTTCCAGATATGAGGTAAATATCTTGATGACAGCTCTTTCCATCTCCTCCTTCATAGGCTGTGTTGTTCAACAGTAGTTTGTGATGGTCATTTATCCTCAAAAAAGTTTTAGACTCCTTCTGTTTTTCTGCAGTTAAATGTTAAATATTAGCTGACTGTAAGGAGAAATAGCACACTATAGCATAGTTAATCTACTGGATAGTTTTGAAACAAATTATTCAGTAAGGGAACTGAAACTTCCCTTTTCATGTATACTCCCAGCGCTTCACCTCCTACAATGTTCCACATGGCCTGTCATCTACAGATTCCTGGAATGGGCAAGTCTTAAATGCTGCATACTTTTCTCATTGTTGCTGTTACCGTAACCAAGGGTGGGGAGTGTTTGCCAATATTTGTTTGAATATACTTCACTTCTTCAAGTACATGAGTCACAGTGTCTTCAGATGGTCCCTGAAGTAACACACAAATTGGTTTGGAATAACATAACAAGTATCTTAAACTTTAGTAAATTCATACTGTCCACTGGCATCTGTGATGGCTTTTATTGATTTTTACTATTTGTTAACTGGGATGGTACACTAGTCCATAGCCCCTTTTAAGTTATAGCCTTGGCCAGACAGGCAAAGAAACACATATAAAAAGTATAAATAATGGAAGAAGGTCAGAAAATATCATATCAAAAGTCATCATCTTCTTTCAGCTGTTCCCGTTAGGGGTCACCACAGCGGATCACCTGTTTCCATTTCTTCCTGTCCTCTGCATCTTGCTCTGTCACACCAACCACCTGCATGCCCTCTCTCACCACATCCATAAACCTTATCTTAGGCCTTCCTCTTTTCCTGTTACCTGGTAGCTTCATCCTTAGCATCTTTTTCCCAATGTACTCAGCATCCCTCCTCAGCACATGTCCAAACCAATGTAATCTTGCCTCTCTGTCTTTGTCTGCAAACCTTCCAACCTGGGCTGACCCTCTAATATACTTATTCCTAATCCTGTCCACCCTCGTCACACCCAGTGCAAATCTTAACATCTTTAACGCTGCCACATCCAGCTCAAACTCCTACCTTTTTGTCAATGCCACTGTCTCCAACCCATATAACATAGCTGGTCTCACTACCCTCTTGTGGACCTCCCCTTTCACTCTTACAGGTACCCGTCTGTCACAAATCACTCCCGACACTCTTCTCCACCCATTCCATCATGCCTGTACTCTCTTCTTCACCTCTCTTCCACACTCACCGTTACTCTGAACTACTGACCCCAAGTATTTAAACTCATCCACCTTCGCCACCTCTACTCCTTGCATCCTCACCATTCTTCTATCCTCCCTCTCATTCACACACATATATTCTGTCTTAGTCCTGCTGACCTTCATTCCTCTTCTCTCTAGAGCATGTCTCCATCTCTCCAGGGTCTCCTCCACCTGTTCCCTACTCTCACTACACATCACAATGTCATCTGCAAACATCATAGTCCATGGGGACTCCTGTCTGATCTCGTATGTCAACTTGTCCATCACCATTGCAAATAAGAAAGGGCTCAGAGCTGATCCTTGATGTAACCCCACCTCCACCTTAAACGCATCCATCACTCCCACCGCAGACCTCACCGCTGTCACACTACCCTCATACATATCCTGTACCACTCTTACATACTTCTCTGACACTCCTAACTTCCTCATACAATACCACAACTCCTGTCTAGGCACCCTGTCATATGCTTTCTCTAAGTCTACAAAAACACAATGCAACTCCTTCTGACATTCTCTGTACTTCTCCATCAACACTCTCAGAGCAAACATCGCATCTGTAGTGCTCTTTCCCGGCATGAAACCATACTGCTGTTCACTAATCATCACATCCCTTCTTAACCTAGCATCCACTACTCTTTCCCATAACTTTATGCTGTGATTGATCAATTTAATCCCTCTGTAGTTACTACATCTCTGCACATCACCCTTATTCTTAAAAATCGGTACCAAAACACTTTTTCTCCATTCCTCAGGCATCCTCTCACTTTCTAAGATTTCATTAAACAATCTGGTTAAAAACTCCACTGCCATTTCACCTAAACACCTCCATGCTTCCACAGGTATGTCATCGGAACCAACAGCCTTTCCATTCTTCATCCTCTTCATAGCTATCCTTACTTCCTCCTTGCCAATCCATTTTACTTCATGATTCACTATCCCTACATCATCCAACCTTCTCTCCCTCTCATTCTCTTCATTCATCAACCCCTCAAATTACTCTTTCCATCTGCTCAACACACTCTACTTGCTTGTGAGTACGTTTCCCTCATTATCCTTTATCACCCTTACCTGCTGCACATCTTTACTAGCTCGGTCCCTCTGTCTAGCCAATCTGTACAGGTCCTTTTCTCCCTCCTTAGTGTCCAACCTTTCATACAACTTTTCATATGCCTTATCCTTAGCCTTCGCCACCTCTCTCTTTGCCATGCACCTCATCTCCTTATACTCCTGTCTACTTTTTTCATCTCTCTAACAATCCCACTTCTTCTTTGCCAACCTCTTTGCCTGTATACTCTTCTGTATTTCCTCATTCCACCACCATGTCTCCTTGTCGTCCTTTCTCTGTCCCAATGTGATACCAAGCACCTTTCTAGCCATCTCCCTTACTAGCTCTGCTGTAGTTACCCAGCTATTTGGTAACTCTTCACTGCCACCCAGTGCCTGTCTTAACTCGTCCCTGAACTCCACCTCACAATTACCCTTTTTCATTTTCCACCATTTGATCCTTGGTGCTGCCCTCACACTCCTCCTCCTCTTCTTAATCGCCAACGTCATCCTACAAACCACCATCCTATGCTGCCTAACTACACTTTCTCCGGTCACCACTTTACAGTCTCCAATCTCCTTCAAACTGGCCCTCCTACATAACATATAATCCACCTGTGTGCATCTTCCTCCACTCTTGTATGTCACCCTATGCTCTTCCCTCTTGTTAAAATATGTATTAACCACAGCCATGTCCATCCTTTTCGCAAAATCCACTACCATCTGACCTTCTGCATTCCTTTGTATAACACCATACCTACCTATCACTTCCTCATCCCCTCTGTTCCCTTCACCAACATGCCCATTGAAATCTGCTCCAATCCCCACTCTCTCACCCTTGGGTACAGTCATCACCACTTCATCCAATTCACTCCAAAATTTTTCTTTCTCATCCATTGCACATCCAACTTGTGGAGCATATGCACTAACAACATTCATCATTACACCATCAATTTCCAGCTTCATAAACATCACTCTGTCTGATACTCTTTTCACCTCCAAAACACTCTTCACATACTGTTCCTTCAGAATAACTCCTACGCCATTTCTCCTCCCATCCACACCATGATAAAACAATTTGAACCCACCTCCGATACACCTAGCCTTACTCCCCTTCCATCTGCTCTCCTGCACACACAATATACCAACCTTCCTTCTGTCCATCATATCAGCTAGCTCTCTCCCTATACCAGTCATACTGGCAACATTCAAAGTTCCGACCCTCACTACCACAGTCCTAGCCTTTCTCCTCTCTTCCTGCCTTCGGTCATGCCTTCCGCCTCTTCTCCTCCTTCGGCTAACAGTAGCCCAATTTCCACCAGCACCCTGTTGGCTAACAGTACTGGTGGCGGTCGTTGTTAACCTTTGCCTCGACCGATCCGGTATGGAAATATTTACTGGTGACTGGATGAAATGATTTGGTGAAGTTTTACGCCGGTTGCCCTTCCTGGTGCATATTTATCCGGGCTTGGGACCGGCACAAAGAAATGCACTGGCTTGTGCATCCCCAGTGGCTGGGTTAAAATATCATATCAAAAGTATGAATGAAATAAGGGGAACATAAGGATAATGTATAAATATAAGAATATTTCAAATAATAAATAAATTTATAAATATAAGGGTATTTCAGAATAAATTTATGAAATAAATAACAGAAAAATATATGTACTAAAAGAAAGTCTATTACGCTATAGGACTGCTCCATACAGTTTGTAGAAATGTTCAAACATGATGCGTCTCTATACTTAGTGGCCTGAATTTATAAAGGTTTCTGCAAGCTGTACACAATATGTACACCTTGCAGAAACCGTTTTGGTTTCAAAGACGTCCCTAACATGGTGCTTTCGCAGAAAGATGTGCAGCACTGCATCGGACTATCTCTGCAGCTATGCTGCAAACTATGAGATGTGCAGCACTGCATCGGACTATCTCTGCAGCTATGCTGCAAACTATGAGATGTGCAGCACTGCATCGGACTATCTCTGCAGCTATGCTGCAAACTATGAGATGTGCAGCACTGCATCGGACTATCTCTGCAGCTATGCTGCAAACTATGAGATGTGCAGCACTGCATTGGACTATCTCTGCAGCTATGCTGCAAACTATGAGATGTGCAGCACTGCATCGGACTATCTCTGCAGCTATGCTGCAAACTATGAGATGTGCAGCACTGCATCGGACTATCTCTGCAGCTATGCTGCAAACTATGAGATGTGCAGCACTGCATCGGACTATCTCTGCAGCTATGCTGCAAACTATGAGATGTGCAGCACTGCATCGGACTATCTCTGCAGCTATGCTGCAAACTATGAGATGTGCAGCACTGCATCGGACTATCTCTGCAGCTATGCTGCAAACTATGAGATGTGCAGCACTGCATCGGACTATCTCTGCAGCTATGCTGCAAACTATGAGATGTGCAGCACTGCATCGGACTATCTCTGCAGCTATGCTGCAAACTATGCTAGTTAGCCATGCCCCACCAGAACTGTCTCAGGGAAGGCATCTACATGCTAAGCAATTCCTAGCACAGCTGGTCCTTTCTTGTCAAAACAGTGAACGTGGCCAAAATCATTGTAGAGACAAGTGCTGAGGTGTGTATGAGTGTATGCAAGGAGCTGCATGTGTGAGCACATGTATGACTGTGTGCCTGCTATGTAGATAGCATTAGGGGAGTTAGGGAGGTGGTCAGTTAGGTGTGTGCTTGTGTGTGTGTGTGTGTGTGTGTGTGTGTGTGTGTGTGTGTGTGTGTGTGTGTGAGAGAGAGAGACACTTATACCTCCACATATCCCACTAGACTGCTGAGCAGAGTCTACAACATTGGGTGGGGGGAACACAAGCTACCAGGGATTATTCTTAAAGCTCATGCTATAATAGCCTCTAACAGTGTAGGGATTGGGGGTGGGGATGAGATACACTAGGCACCAGGGTTTTTTTGTTAAAAAATGTAATTAAAATAAGTTATACAGGGATTTGAATTGTGTACCACTGACATGAGAAACGTATGCATTAGCCCACTGCACTAACACACTAGTGCAGCAGGTGCTTTTTACCTATTTAGGTAGGAGCACAGGCATTATGCAATGGCCTCTACATGCTGCCATGTATGAGGGAGAGCAACAGGAAGCTTTTTCTGTACTATGAATTCAATGAAAGGTATAAAGTGTGACATGAGTATTTGGAATTATGGACTGACTGTAATCATCCCTGAATTATGTAGCAGAAGAAAATTAGACTTTGTGGATGATCTGACAACAGGGTTAGGTATGGGGATAATGTGTGCATGCATGTCTTTTAATGTGCATTTTTGCGAGAGTGAGTGTGCTGGGTGTCATTCTGCTTTTATAATGCAGCCTCCAGTACCTAGCACAGGAGGTGCTGATCTGAACTTCATGGTAGGTAGCAAGATTCAGACACATACAAATTAGCCCATAATGAGGTCTTTCCTCAGTATGGCTTATGCGTCTCTGATTTGCAAAATACAGCATTGTGGTAACAGGGAGTTTTTAAAACTGCCCTTAAAGACCATGCTAGAGATCACAATGAATCCCATGTGTATTTAACACAGATGCTTTTTACATTTTTTTCCCACATTTTGTTTATCGATCTTTGTTATCTGGGTTAGAATACTGATCATAATGAATCATGTTCAGCACAGGAGATCAGAGAAGTAATAGTATTAGCAAATACATTAATACATAATTAAATCTGAAAACAGGTATTAGAAAGAAGTATTGACATTCAATATATGGGTATAATCATTATATGTATATAATATATAGTGTAACACTAATCATACAAGTACACATTCTTTCTGAAACTTAAAAAGTTGAGGGGGGCATAAATGGGTTTACAGAGTAAGCCCGCTGATAGTAATTGGTCAGTAGTAGACACACTTACCAGTAATTAACATGTTAAGAAAAGAGGAAAATTAAGGGGCCTAGGAAGTTAGGTCATGTGGTCTAAGGAGAGGCATTTGCACTGACCCTGGGTGAGATTTGTTTTTGGCATGTCTGGAATTTAGTGTAAGATGTAAAGTGTTTGAAGAAAGCAGATAGAATTCCTAAAGCTTAGGTCCAGGAGCTGAGAAGCCATGGTTGGTGTGTTGTAGTTTTGTTCTGGGTGTTTGTAGAATTGGTCCTAAATTACTTTTTTCTTTTAGGTTAAGATGGGGTTTTCACGGTTAGTTTAAGAGCCAGTGGGGAGAAGGTTTCTGATTGGAATAGTTTAAGGAACTAAGATCCTAGTAGGGTGTCTTTGTTTTGTTTAATGCGATAACATTTGACTTCACTCTTCGTTAGGTAGAGATAGTCTTGCTTAGGAAATAACACAATGAATCTACACAGTTTTTGGGCAATGTTTTGTAGACTTGCAGTGGTTCTGTTTGAAACAGTTGCCATTAATGGAAGGCCATATTCAAGCTGAGTAAAACAGATTCCTTTCCCTAAGACACACGTAGCAGAAAAGGAAAATAAATGCTCAGAAATGGCAACAGTTAAGTTTCTTTTTGTTTTATTTATTGTTCTTTTCTGTGTGGGGGATAGCTATGGAGATATGGAGATGAAACCTCAGGGTTTGGACAAACCAGATACCTAGTTACTTGAATAAGGTAGTTATTTGAAATGAAGTTTTTATAAGATCTTTAATTTCAAGGGGATTTTGAACTTTACAGTTTTTGGTGTGTTTCAAAGAGCATGGCTTTTGTTTTCATTTTGCACCACGAACACTTGTAAAAACAGATAAACCAAAGAACAGAGATAACGTTGTTCCAAACAGCTTGGAGAAATAATCCACAACAGTTTTTAGCGCTTTCAGTCACCAATTTATTATGCGACCTTCTTCAGAAACCATTAATTTACTCTGTTGCTTCATTTTATACCTCTTAACAGGAAATTACCTCATAATTACACATGTTGAATTAAAGTGCCATGTCTTACCATTTCTATATACCACATTGTATTCAAATGTCAACCTTCAATAAAAAGTTCTTTGTAAAAAAAGTTCTTTGTGTAAAAAACATCTTTCAGTAAAACTTGTTTCTATGCTTTACAATTCTTCACATAATGTATATTATATCACAAAATTGTTTTATCTATATTTTAAAAAACATTTTAAATTTATTGTGTCGTTCAGTCCAGGGAACTTATCAGCTCCTAAAAGGAGCTGCCAATATGCTTCCTTACATTCTAAGATGTTGTTTAGGTCACCATTCAAACTAATGTTGTCCACACTATCCAAAACAAAGAACTCAAACTTTTTGAATTCTTCACAAAGGATTGAATGTCTAAACAAGGCATTAAATTTATCTTTCTTTTTTATAGCCAAATTATGTTCATAGACACGTCTTTTTAGACTTCTTTTAGTTTTACCTATATAGTATTGTCTACATGTCACACATCTTGCTACATAGACCAATAGCTCACTGTTACAATTAAAATAGTTCTTAGCCCAGAAAGTTTCATTTAATAACCCTATTGTAATGAACGAAGTGTTTGAAATAAATCTACACTGTTTACAATTAGTACAACTGTATGTTCCTTTTTTGATTGTACATGCCCTAGAAGGTTTTGTCATTTCTCCATGGAATTCCAACATGCTTTTTATATTGCAAACCTTTTTATAAGTGAATTTTGGACCTAAACCCACTTTATCAACTAGGTCTTTGTTTCCCACTATGATGTTTCAATTTTGTGTAATTATGTTTTTTATCTTCCATAATTCATCTACTATGGGAACAGGGAAAGCTATTCGAAAATTGTCATTATTTTCAAATTCGCCACCATGTTCGAACAACTTTCCAGCCTGCACCACAACTTCTGTAGAATGTAAAATGAGTCTTGCCACATTTTTCCTTAGTAACTTGACTTCTTTTTCTATTTCCTTAATCCATTTGTTGTTGTAACCTCTTTTTTCAAATAACCTGTTCAGAATTCTTCCTTCTTTTGAAAAAATCTCATCATCTGATGTTAACCTACTCAGTCTTATGTACTGTCCTTTAATAGGTTCATAGGTTCATAGGTTTATACTAGGCTATCTGCCCTAAGGCATTTATAAGCCTAGCCCAAATTATTGTGGCTTACGCCACCCCTTATATGAAAAAATACTGTGCCCATTAGTTTGTTGTGCCTCTGTCCAGCAGTGACCCAGAGATGATTCCCGGGGTAAACCTACGATCTCCCATCCACAGGTCTAGATTTCTCTTGAACAGAGTCAGCGAGGTGCTCTGCCTCACATGGACCGGGATTTTATTCCACAGCATAGGGAGTCTCTGAGTGATAAATCTATCCCTCCAGCACGTCCTATTTATATCCGTGCTAAGGTTTAAGTCGCTTGCTCTAGTGGTTTTGGTGGATTTGGATTTTTGAGGTGGAGCATGTCCATTAATTCCGGGTTGGACATGGCCTTGTATGTCAGGCACATGTCACCTCTGAGCAGACGGTATGCGACTGAATAGAGCTGGAGTTTCTTCAATCTGGCAGCATATGACAGATTTTGGAGTCCCTTTATCCTTTTGGTGAGGAACTTTTGGGGTCTCTCCAATTGCTGCAGATGTCGGGTGAGATACATCCCGAATGGGGCATTGTACTCGATCATTGGTCTGATAAGTGAAGAGTACAGGGGAACAATGACCTCACTAGATCTGGATGTGAATCCCTTCATGATCAGGTGGGCAATGTAGAAGGTCTTTCTAACCACTTTAGCAATGTGAGTGTCAAAGAAAGGCCACTGTCAACCTGGGTCCCCAGGTCCCTGATAACCTCTTCTGTGCTTAGTGGATTGCCACCTATATGGTAGCTTGGGGTTACCTTGTTTTTCCCGAAGGGTATGACTATACATTTTTGGCGTTTAACTTCAGGCCATGGCTCTGGCACCAGCTATCTGTTTCCGTGAGTCCCTTCTGAAGGATATCAGTGTCCGATGCACTTTCCACTATGGCGCCCAGTTTGCAGTCATCTGCAAACTTTGTCAGCCAAAGTCCTCCCATGTTGGCCTGTACTTCTGAGAAGTAGATGCCAAACAATAGGGGCCAAGGACCGAGCCCTGTGGGACACCACTTGTGACCGGCTTGGAGTCTGACACAGCGCCAGCAACTCTAACCCTGTGGGTTCTGTCCTTAAGCCAGTTTGCAACCCATCTTGTGACATATGGGTTTACATTTAAGCTGGTAAGTTTTTCTACAATACCCGAGTGGGGTATTGTGTCGAAGCCTTTGCAAGGTCAAGGTAGGCTGTATGGACTGCCTTTCCTCATCAATGGCCTTGGTGACTATTTCAAGAAGTCGACCAAGTTCAAAAGGCATGATCTTCCCTTGACAAAGCCAAACTGGGTCGGGTCCAATGTCTGCAAGACCCTATATCTTTGTTTATGAGCTCCATTATGATCCTCTCCATAGCTTTGCAGACTAGACTTGTTAAGCTTATGGGGCGGTAATTACCAGGGTCCGTGAGGCGCCACCTTTGTGGAGTGGGACCACAGTTGCCGTCGCCACTCCTTGGGCACGTATCCTGTGGTAAGGCTGAGATTAAACAGCTGCCTTATGTGCGGGTTTAATTCCTCATTTAGCTCGTGTAGCACACAGCCGGGGACACCATCCAGTCCCATTGATGCTGTGTTTTTAGCTTTAGAGAGAGCAGCTTTCACCTGCGCATTTGAGATGTCCGGGAGGCTACACTCGGCTGGGATAGTTATCTCTCCTTTAGGGGAGAGGGGTGAAGTTTGCACTGAACCTGTCTGCCAGTATGTTGGCAATGTCTGTGGGTTCAGTGATTTTTGTATCATTTTGGACTAATTCTGAGCATATCTGTGAGTTTCCACCCAGGTTCCTAACATAGCTGAAAAAGGCCTTATGATTGTCCTTTGAATCCATGGCAATTTTTCTCTCAAAATTGGCCTTAGTTGATTTTATGAGTGCTCGTATTTTTTACTAATAATGATCAGGGGTGACTTCCCTTTTATGGATTTTGTTCTATCATGTAATAGCTTTCTCCTCTTATTGTAAAGTTTGTTAATGGCAGGGGTCCACCAGACTGGACGTTTGCCCTTTGTGGAAAGAGTCTTGGTTTTATTTGGGATTGCCTGATCCATGCAGTCCTGGAGGTGTTCATAGAAGGCATTTGTAAGGGCTTCCGCAGCTTGGGTTGTGGTTTCCTCTGACTCAGGGGCCTTGAAGGATACCACACCAGTCTTGAGTAGTGTGAAGTTTGCTTTAGAGAAGTTCTTCACTATGGTCTTTTTGTTTGGGGTGGGGCGGGATGTGGATTTCCAGTGAGATTAGTTTATGATCAGATCTCACCAATGAGGGATATACTTCGGTGTGGAGCATTTTGTCCCCATGTTTGTGACAATGAGATCTAGTATATTTTCTCCTCTCGTGGGAACAGTGACTAGCTGTTCCATGGCATTTGAATTTATGAACTCCAGGAACCGTTGGGCTAGAAAGTTAGGGCTTGAGTAATGTTCCCAGTCTATATTCGGGTAGTTGAAGTCACCCAATATGATGGTGTTTGGAGATACATTTATACCCTCCAGTGTCTTCAGGAAGGCTGTGTGGGGTTCCTGAGTTTGAGAGGGTGGCCTGTAGCATGCTACAATTTGTAGAGCAGTTTTGCCTATTGTTAGTTGCACCTGGATGGTTTCGAAGCTTCATGCGTTGCCACCAACCTGGAGGTGTGAGTATCCTTTATGAATATGGATACACCCTCCTTTTGTGGAGTGGTCCGGGTTTTGGGGCCGGTCGCATGATATGAGGTAAAACCTAATAGTGCCGGGGTGCTCTCAGGAGCCTTGAACCAGGTTTCAGTTACAGCACAGACATCGATGTTCTCCATACTGAGAAGGGCCTCGAGTGCGTGCATTTTGAGATTTAGACTTCTGGCATTGAGCAGCATTACCCTCAATTTCTTCCCATTTTTGTTTTCTAGGGTGGTAGGTTTAGAATTTGAGCCTTGCCTAAAAAGGCACTATGGGGTGGCAAGAGCCTTTGCCAATATCCGAATCCCAGGGTGACAGGTGCAAGCCGTCCCTTGCGAAGCAGCGTGGCTTGTCAAGCATGTCATCCCAGGCAGACAGACACTGGATCCCCTTTGAATGACACCAGACATTAAGCCAATTGTTAAAGCTGATCATCTTGTCTCTATATTGTGGCATCATTCTTGGTGAAGGAAGGATACTGCTCAGGGTTAGGGTCATACCTGCCTGGGCTACATAATCAGAGAGCTCCTCTATGTCTCTTTTCATGCAGTCCAGGGAGGTGCGTCTCAGGTCGTTCACACCAGCATGGACAATGACTGTGTCATATTTGTACTTGCTGTGGAGTGACCCAGTGCTTGTGTTATGTGGCGGATTCTAGCGCCCGATAGGCAGCTTACTGTGACCCTCTCCTTGTTCAGCCTGGTGAGTGGGACGTCAGTGTGTCTGACTATGGAGTCACCTATGACAAGTATGTTTGGTGTTGTATTTGGCCTTAAGGGCTGTGACTGCTTTGCACACTGCTTTTGTGGTTTATGTGTTGCTTGTGGGGTGTCTTGAGGTAGCAGTTGTTTGGGTGTCTGCTCTGGAGGCCTCTGCTGTTTAGGTAAATGTTTACTCAGAGCCTCCGAGTATGTCTTTGTGTGTTTATGTGTTTGATTCAGTGGAGTGGTAGCATTATGTGAGGCTGGTTTTGTGGTGTGTGTAGTTGCCTTCTCCTCCTGTCTGGTCTTGCCAGTCCTGAGTTGAGAGAGCTCAGCCTCCAGTTTGGCTAAATAGCTGCATCTCTCGCAAGTATTTGTGTTATGTGGGAGGAGGAGAGGGTTGTCTGTGTACATGAGGCAGTTATAACATTGCCTCAAGATTCCCAGATTCACCAGCTGGACCGGAGAGGAGATTGACAACTGACCTTTGGACATGCTAGAATAATATTGGGAAATCCTTAATTGAAAACAAGGGCCAGTGGGGAGTGAGGGTGTAGTGCTTTTAATTTTTAGTGCTGACTTATATAATTGCTTTAGTGAGCAAGTGCCAGGTAACTTGAGTGCAATGTGATACAAGTAACTAAATGCAAAAACGACAAACAGTAACTTTCTTTCAAGTGAAACAAGGAAATAAGTACAGTAAGCAATGCAGATATCACTAGTGATCCACAGAAGCGCTGAGAAGTTGCGTATTAGGTGAATTAGCTTCCAGGGAAATAACAAGCAAACAACAAGTATATAAACAAAGCTAGATTCAGTAGGCCTGGATCTAGTCTATGCTAGAGCAAACAAGGTGAACCAATTTCAGTAAGATACAGTTCAAATATTCAGGCACTATAAACCTTTAACCAGAAAATTCCCAGCTCAGAAGGGCAGAGTCCAGCCTCTTCTCCCACAAGAGTGCAGTCCACGAACCTTCTTAATGTAAAATAACTGGCCTGAAGCCCAAGTGCCTAAACCAGAACTAATACACTTGGACACTGGGCTCTCAATCAGCAGTTCCCAACTTAGAAGGATGAAAGCTACCTGTCCTGCCACCACAGTGCTTGCCACAAACCTTCCTAATGTAAAACAACTGGTCTGAAGCCCAAGTGCTTAATCCAAAAGACTTGAATGATAGCTACACTTTAATCAAGTTACAACCAAGCAGTAATAAATACCATTGAATACTTTAGAGAATGTCTGGATTAGTGCTCAAGTTACACAAACAAAGCTAGATCCAGCAGGCCCGAATCCAGTCTATGCCACAGCAAACAAGGCGCACCAACTTCAGTAAGAAACAGTTCAGATATGCATGCACTATAAGCCTTTAACCAGAAATTCCCAGCTCAGAAGGGCAGAGTCCAGCCTCTCCTCCCACAAGAGTGCAGACCACGAACCCTCTTAATGTAAAATAATTGGCTTGAAAGCCCAAGTGCTTAAACCAGAATTAATACACTTTTAGAATAACAGACACTGAGCCCTCAATCAGCAGTTCTCAACCTAGAAGGATGTAAGCTACCTGTTCTGCCACAACAGTGCAGACCACAAACCTCTCAGTGCAAAACAACTAACTGGTCCGAAGCCCAAGTGTTTAAACCCAAAGGCTTAGAATGAGTTACACCAAGCAGTAATAAATACAATTGAGTATTTTAAGATGATGCAAAAGTAAAAAGAAGTAGGTAAAAACACAAGTACAGTAAAAGCAGATGAAATTTTTTTTTTTTTTTTTTTTTTTTTTTTTTCTGAACAAGTGCTGAGATCAAAGAAACAGATTTGAGTGCTGAAACTAGAAAACTGGCTAGTTACAAGAAAAAAAAAAAAAACAAGCTAGAAGGCTTCCCTCAAACACAGAAGGGCTTGGGGGCTCAGAAGCCTACAAATAGTCTGTACCACTTAACAAGAAAGGCAGGAAATAAGCTTAATTTTTTTTTTTTTTCTATTTCCCAGATGCTCTCTCTGTACACAGTAGGAGTGCCTGAAATCAGAATACGATCTCACTGCACTCAGTTGAGTGAGCAAATGAGATGGGCCCAGAGGCAGGCTGAGGGGCGGGCAGTTTCAATGCCACCAAGATTAACACCAAAACAAAAACAGGGCGGGTGGGTGGGAATAACTGAAGAGCAGAATAACCAGTTAAAAATTCCTTCAACACTCCTTCATACACAGTTTAAATCAATTTAAATACTGTATTTTTTAAAAGAAAAAGTGCATAAAAAGGTACTTAAATTCTCTTATACGTCCAGTTGAATATAACCAAGTTCTTAGCTTGCCAAGCTGAAGTTTTAAAGCAGGAATTATTTCACATGCACCAGTTTAAATATGCAAGGACAGGAAATCACTGAATGTGGCTACCCCCACACCTGTAATTACTAGCAAATAACAAAATTCAGCCAATACTAGCTTTTAGTTCAAGTTACTGAAGAGCAGAATAACCAGTTAAAAATTCCTTCAACACTCCTTCATACACAGTTTAAATCAATTTAAATACTGTATTTTTTAAAAGAAAAAGTGCATAAAAGGTACTTAAATTCTCTTATACGTCCAGTTGAATATAACCAAGTTCTTAGCTTGCCAAGCTGAAGTTTTAAAGCAGGAATTATTTCACATGCACCAGTTTAAATATGCAAGGACAGGAAATCACTGAATGTGGCTACACCCACACCTGTAATTACTAGCAAATAACAAAATTCAGCCAACACTAGCTTTTAGTTCAAGTTACTGAAGAGCAGAATAACCAGTTAAAAATTCCTTCAACACTCCTTCATACACAGTTTAAATCAATTTAAATACTGTATTTTTAAAAGAAAAGTGCATAAAAGGTACTTAAATTCTCTTATACGTCCAGTTGAATATAACCAAGTTCTTAGCTTGCCAAGCTGAAGTTTTAAAGCAGGAATTATTTCACATGCACCAGTTTAAATATGCAAGGACAGGAAATCACTGAATGTGGCTACCCCACACCTGTAATTACTAGCAAATAACAAAATTCAGCCAACACTAGCTTTTAGTTCAAGTTACTGAAGAGCAGAATAACCAGTTAAAAATTCCTTCAACACTCCTTCATACACAGTTTAAATCAATTTAAATACTGTATTTTTAAAAAAAGTGCATAAAAGGTACTTAAATTCTCTTATACGTCCAGTTGAATATAACCAAGTTCTTAGCTTGCCAAGCTGAAGTTTTAAAGCAGGAATTATTTCACATGCACCAGTTTAAATATGCAAGGACAGGAAATCACTGAATGTGGCTACCCCACACCTGTAATTACTAGCAAATAACAAAATTCAGCCAACACTAGCTTTTAGTTCAAGTTACTGAAGAGCAGAATAACCAGTTAAAATTCCTTCAACACTCCTTCATACACAGTTTAAATCAATTTAAATACTGTATTTTTAAAAGAAAAAGTGCATAAAAGGTACTTAAATTCTCTTATCGTCCAGTTGAATATAACCAAGTTCTTAGCTTGCCAAGCTGAAGTTTTAAAGCAGGAATTATTTCACATGCACCAGTTTAAATATGCAAGGACAGGAAATCACTGAATGTGGCTACCCCACACCTGTAATTACTAGCAAATAACAAAATTCAGCCAACACTAGCTTTTAGTTCAAGTTACTGAAGAGCAGAATAACCAGTTAAAAATTCCTTCAACACTCCTTCATACACAGTTTAAATCAATTTAAATACTGTATTTTTAAAAGAAAAGTGCATAAAAGGTACTTAAATTCTCTTATACGTCCAGTTGAATATAACCAAGTTCTTAGCTTGCCAAGCTGAAGTTTTAAAGCAGGAATTATTTCACATGCACCAGTTTAAATATGCAAGGACAGGAAATCACTGAATGTGGCTACCCCACACCTGTAATTACTAGCAAATAACAAAATTCAGCCAACACTAGCTTTTAGTTCAAGTTACTGAAGAGCAGAATAGCCAGTTAAAAATTCCTTCAACACTCCTTCATACACAGTTTAAATCAATTTAAATACTGTATTTTTTTAAGAAAAGTGCATAAAAGGTACTTAAATTCTCTTATACGTCCAGTTGAATATAACCAAGTTCTTAGCTTGCCAAGCTGAAGTTTTAAAGCAGGAATTATTTCACATGCACCAGTTTAAATATGCAAGGACAGGAAATCACTGAATGTGGCTACCCCACACCTGTAATTACTAGCAAATAACAAAATTCAGCCAACACTAGCTTTTAGTTCAAGTTACTGAAGAGCAGAATAACCAGTTAAAAATTCCTTCAACACTCCTTCATACACAGTTTAAATCAATTTAAATACTGTATTTTTTAAAAGAAAAAGTGCATAAAAAGGTACTTAAATTCTCTTATACGTCCAGTTGAATATAACCAAGTTCTTAGCTTGCCAAGCTGAAGTTTTGACCCCCTTCTTCATATGAACAGGGTGCAAGCTGTCATTATGCAAATATTGGTTTGCAAAGTACGGTTTTCTATAAATTTGACTTAGGAATTTTTTGTTCTCCTCATCAATCTTCATGTTTATATCTAAAAAATTAATAGACTTTCCAAATTCACCAAATTTGAACTTCAAAAAAGAAGTAGTATTGTTTAAGTCTTCAACTAATTCCACGAATTCTAGGTAATCTCCTGACCACAAAAAAATCAAGTCATCTATAAATCTATAATATAATCTGACTTTTGAATAGTTTGGGTGCGTTTCTAGATATTTTTGCTCCCAGTTTGCCATTACCATATTCGCAAATGCGGGAGCTACTCTAGCACCCATCGCTACTCCTGATGTTTGCTGATACATTTTTTTGTTAAATGTAAAGAAATTGTTTTCTAGTACAATTTCCATCAGGGCACAACAAGTATTTATTTTTGTATTTGTCAGTGTAGAATTTTTACTCAAATACTCTCTCATGTATTCAATCCCTACCTGCTGGTCTATAGAAGTGTAAAGGCTCCTCACATCTAATGTACCAAAATTTAAGTTGTTACTTTCAATCCGAAAATCCCTTAAAATTTCCAATAAATGCCAGGAATCCCTTAAATAATGTTTGGACTTCTGAACTATTGGATTTAATGTTTTATCTAACCAAATAGATATGTTTTCTGTTTTTGACATCTTGGCTGATATAATAGGTCTAAATGGAATCTTTTCTGTGTCCTCCTGAATTTTTGGAATTCCAAATAGGTTAGGCAATTTGGGTTCTTCAACCAACATGTATTCATAAGTTTTGAAATCTATTTCTCCTTGGCTTAACATGTCAAACAGAAAACTGTTTATTGTGTTATACTTTGTCTTTATTATTTCCTTACCTATATTCCTATATGTGTTCTCATCTGCCAAAGACTCTTCCATATTTTGTGTGTATTCATCACTATTCATAATCACTATTTTGCCACCTTTGTCGGCTTTCATTACTCTGATACTTCTGTCATTACTCAGAGAACGTAACGCCTTTATTTCTAAATCTGACAAATTATTGTCACAAGTGTTGTGTTTTATTTTTCTGAATTCTTTTTCACAACAATTTCGAAAAACCTGTAAGGTATTAAGCAAAGGTGGGTTATAAGTGCTTGGCCTTGTGACATTTGATGTTCCCCCACTGTTAATACTGGCTATATCATGCATGATGTAATTTAAATTTAGTTTTCTTAAATATAGTCTAAAGTCTATTAACAATTTCCCCATGTTGAATTTATTCGAGGGAATAAATGAAAAGCCTTTTTTGAGAACACTTCTTACTTCATCAGACAAAGATATTCTTGACACATTTAAAATGTCCACTTCATAATTGTCTATTTCTGTTGATTCTACCACCTTTTCTTGTTCTTTCCCTTCATCTTGTGCTTTTTCTGTGTGGCATTGTACCACCTTGTAGTTCTTTTGTGTAAATTGTTGTTTACTTGAAAAGGGGCCCTTGAAATATTGCTCGATGTACTAGCTACCTCAGCATAAGTAATATTGTCATTGTTGTTATTATTCACTTTGTTGGAAGTCACCACTTGTTCAACATTCTCATTTACCTCCAAAATCTGAATGTTAGCATTGTCATCCTTAGATGTAGATTTAGACATTTCTAATGGTGAAACTCGTTCAACCCTTGTTGTAGTTCTTTTGTCATTTAATTCAGTGTTACTCTGAATTATAGTGTTAGGGTTTTCATCATTCCCTTCTTCATTAATGATGTATGCTCTGTTTGAATTATAAGCCAAAAGATCCCTTTTCAGTTTGTGTTGTTTTCTCGTTACTACTGTCGCTCTATGTCTCTCAGCTTTAGCTTCTACACCATTGTATAAAGCTGTAAAATTATGGAAGGAGATGTGTCCCTTAATTCTTTGATCTAAAGTCTTAATTACCTCCTTCAATTTGTTTAACTCGGCCTTGTAATGATCTATTAATATAGTCATCATCTTTATTCCAGTATCGTTGTATAATTTAATCAAGTCTAAACATAATTTGTCCCCAGGCGAAACGCAATTAGGAAATTTTGCTGTGCGCAAGCCTTGCGGGACAACCTGACGCCTCACACACTCTTCCAAGTATTGCACTTCCAAAAGTAAGTTTACATGCTGTATTACTGCTTTTTCCATATCAAAAATACTTTTGCGACAGTTAATATACTCCATATTATCATTACTTACTCTAAAAGACACTGTAATGTTCTCAACATCCGCAAAAGGATTTTCGTTATCTCTGGATACATATTTCCAAACATCGCTACCGTTAACTGCCAACGTTGAACCTCCTTCTTTACGGTTGTTGTTGTGTTGAAGTTCTACAGCTTGCCCTCTATTCTCGGCTCGTACATTAGCTTGAAAAATAGACTCGCCATTAGCCGGAACGCTACTGTTTTCTCCTTCCTTGACTGAGTTCACGTCTCCACGCCCAACTCCGTCATGTGACTTGCTGGTTACGCCTGGATTGAATGTTTGTTGAATATTCAATTCTGCCAGGCACTCCCTGACCGCTCCGACTACGATTTTTTGAATGTCCAAGTGGGAAACAGTCTTGTCTCTCCCTTTAGGTTCGATGTCATCCCCTACTGAGTACACCGATAAGTTAAGTAAATCCTCCTGTATTAAACTCTCCGCTGCCATAAGGTCTCACGAAACCTCAATCAACAAAAACGAATCTGCACCACGAACACTTGTAAAAACAGATAAACCAAAGAACAGAGATAACGTTGTTCCAAACAGCTTGGAGAAATAATCCACAACAGTTTTTAGTGCTTTCAGTCACCAATTTATTATGCGACCTTCTTCAGAAACCATTAATTTACTCTGTTGCTTCATTTTATACCTCTTAACAGGGAATTACCTCATAATTACACATGTTGAATTAAAGTGCCATGTCTTACCATTTCTATATACCACATTGTATTCAAATGTCAACCTTCAATAAAAAGTTCTTTGTAAAAAAAGTTCTTTGTGTAAAAAACATCTTTCAGTAAAACTTGTTTCTATGCTTTACAATTCTTCACATAATGTATATTATATCACAAAATTGTTTTATCTATATTTTAAAAAACATTTTAAATTTATTGTGTCGTTCAGTCCAGGGAACTTATCAGCTCCTAAAAGGAGCTGCCAATATGCTTCCTTACATTCTAAGATGTTGTTTAGGTCACCATTCAAACTAATGTTGTCCACACTATCCAAAACAAAGAACTCAAACTTTTTGAATTCTTCACAAAGGATTGAATGTCTAAAAGTGTCGCAAAAGTATTTTTGATATGGAAAAAGCAGTAATACAGCATGTAAACTTACTTTTGGAAGTGCAATACTTGGAAGAGTGTGTGAGGCGTCAGGTTGTCCCGCAAGGCTTGCGCACAGCAAAATTTCCTAATTGCGTTTCGCCTGGGGACAAATTATGTTTAGACTTGATTAAATTATACAACGATACTGGAATAAAGATGATGACTATATTAATAGATCATTACAAGGCCGAGTTAAACAAATTGAAGGAGGTAATTAAGACTTTAGATCAAAGAATTAAGGGACACATCTCCTTCCATAATTTTACAGCTTTATACAATGGTGTAGAAGCTAAAGCTGAGAGACATAGAGCGACAGTAGTAACGAGAAAACAACACAAACTGAAAAGGGATCTTTTGGCTTATAATTCAAACAGAGCATACATCATTAATGAAGAAGGGAATGATGAAAACCCTAACACTATAATTCAGAGTAACACTGAATTAAATGACAAAAGAACTACAACAAGGGTTGAACGAGTTTCACCATTAGAAATGTCTAAATCTACATCTAAGGATGACAATGCTAACATTCAGATTTTGGAGGTAAATGAGAATGTTGAACAAGTGGTGACTTCCAACAAAGTGAATAATAACAACAATGACAATATTACTTATGCTGAGGTAGCTAGTACATCGAGCAATATTTCAGGGGACCCTTTTCAAGTAATCAACAATTTACGCAAAAGAACTACAAGGTGGTACAATGCCACACAGAAAAAGCACAAGATGAAGGGAAAGAACAAGAAAAGGTGGTAGAATCAACAGAAATAGACAATTATGAAGTGGACATTTTAAATGTGTCAAGAATATCTTTGTCTGATGAAGTAAGAAGTGTTCTCAAAAAAGGCTTTTCATTTATTCCCTCGAATAAATTCAACATGGGGAAATTGTTAATAGACTTTAGACTATATTTAAGAAAACTAAATTTAAATTACATCATGCATGATATAGCCAGTATTAACAGTGGGGGAACATCAAATGTCACAAGGCCAAGCACTTATAACCCACCTTTGCTTAATACCTTACAGGTTTTTCAAAATTGTTGTGAAAAAGAATTCAGAAAAATAAAACACAACACTTGTGACAATAATTTGTCAGATTTAGAAATAAAGGCGTTACGTTCTCTGAGTAATGACAGAAGTATCAGAGTAATGAAAGCCGACAAAGGTGGCAAAATAGTGATTATGAATAGTGATGAATACACACAAAATATGGAAGAGTCTTTGGCAGATGAGAACACATATAGGAATATAGGTAAGGAAATAATAAAGACAAAGTATAACACAATAAACAGTTTTCTGTTTGACATGTTAAGCCAAGGAGAAATAGATTTCAAAACTTATGAATACATGTTGGTTGAAGAACCCAAATTGCCTAACCTATTTGGAATTCCAAAAATTCAGGAGGACACAGAAAAGATTCCATTTAGACCTATTATATCAGCCAAGATGTCAAAAACAGAAAACATATCTATTTGGTTAGATAAAACATTAAATCCAATAGTTCAGAAGTCCAAACATTATTTAAGGGATTCCTGGCATTTATTGGAAATTTTAAGGGATTTTCGGATTGAAAGTAACAACTTAAATTTTGGTACATTAGATGTGAGGAGCCTTTACACTTCTATAGACCAGCAGGTAGGGATTGAATACATGAGAGAGTATTTGAGTAAAAATTCTACACTGACAAATACAAAAATAAATACTTGTTGTGCCCTGATGGAAATTGTACTAGAAAACAATTTCTTTACATTTAACAAAAAAATGTATCAGCAAACATCAGGAGTAGCGATGGGTGCTAGAGTAGCTCCCGCATTTGCGAATATGGTAATGGCAAACTGGGAGCAAAAATATCTAGAAACGCACCCAAACTATTCAAAAGTCAGATTATATTATAGATTTATAGATGACTTGATTTTTTTGTGGTCAGGAGATTACCTAGAATTCGTGGAATTAGTTGAAGACTTAAACAATACTACTTCTTTTTTGAAGTTCAAATTTGGTGAATTTGGAAAGTCTATTAATTTTTTAGATATAAACATGAAGATTGATGAGGAGAACAAAAAATTCCTAAGTCAAATTTATAGAAAACCGTACTTTGCAAACCAATATTTGCATAATGACAGCTTGCACCCTGTTCATATGAAGAAGGGGGTCATTAAAGGACAGTACATAAGACTGAGTAGGTTAACATCAGATGATGAGATTTTTTCAAAAGAAGGAAGAATTCTGAACAGGTTATTTGAAAAAAGAGGTTACAACAACAAATGGATTAAGGAAATAGAAAAAGAAGTCAAGTTACTAAGGAAAAATGTGGCAAGACCCATTTTACATTCTACAGAAGTTGTGGTGCAGGCTGGAAAGTTGTTCGAACATGGTGGTGAATTTGAAAATAATGACAATTTTCGAATAGCTTTCCCTGTTCCCATAGTAGATGAATTATGGAAGATAAAAAACATAATTACACAAAATTGGAACATCATAGTGGGAAACAAAGACCTAGTTGATAAAGTGGGTTTAGGTCCAAAATTCACTTATAAAAAGGTTTGCAATATAAAAAGCATGTTGGAATTCCATGGAGAAATGACAAAACCTTCTAGGGCATGTACAATCAAAAAAGGAACATACAGTTGTACTAATTGTAAACAGTGTAGATTTATTTCAAACACTTCGTTCATTACAATAGGGTTATTAAATGAAACTTTCTGGGCTAAGAACTATTTTAATTGTAACAGTGAACTATTGGTCTATGTAGCAAGATGTGTGACATGTAGACAATACTATATAGGTAAAACTAAAAGAAGTCTAAAAAGACGTGTCTATGAACATAATTTGGCTATAAAAAAGAAAGATAAATTTAATGCCTTGTTTAGACATTCAATCCTTTGTGAAGAATTCAAAAAGTTTGAGTTCTTTGTTTTGGATAGTGTGGACAACATTAGTTTGAATGGTGACCTAAACAACATCTTAGAATGTAAGGAAGCATATTGGCAGCTCCTTTTAGGAGCTGATAAGTTCCCTGTACTGAACGACACAATAAATTTAAAATGTTTTTTAAAATATAGATAAAACAATTTTGTGATATAATATACATTATGTGAAGAATTGTAAAGCATAGAAACAAGTTTTACTGAAAGATGTTTTTTACACAAAGAACTTTTTTTACAAAGAACTTTTTATTGAAGGTTGACATTTGAATACAATGTGGTATATAGAAATGGTAAGACATGGCACTTTAATTCAACATGTGTAATTATGAGGTAATTTCCTGTTAAGAGGTATAAAATGAAGCAACAGAGTAAATTAATGGTTTCTGAAGAAGGTCGCATAATAAATTGGTGACTGAAAGCGCTAAAAACTGTTGTGGATTATTTCTCCAAGCTGTTTGGAACAACGTTATCTCTGTTCTTTTGTTTTCATTTTATGTAAAAGTAGCATTTTTAGCATTGATCCAATGAATAACTCAGCAGAAAATATGTTTCTAGTTGTTGTTTCTGAAGCGGAGTGACAAGGGCTTGATCTAAATAATAAAATGTCACCAGCTAATAGGCAAAGTGGAAGGCAAGGTCATTTTTGCGGAAGTAAGTTGATGAAGACTGATAATAGAAGAGGTGCAAGGACTGAACCTTGTGGAACCTGTTTTACTAGAGAAGCTTTGGATATTATAGATGTGCCAATTTCAGCTCCAAAGTATGCTGAACAAGTTGGCATGGAACCATTTGGAGGTATATCATATTATACGTTTCAGGTAAATGATTCAAAAGGATGAGGTTATCAAGAAAGATCAAAGGAACTGGTGAGGTATATGAAAAGTGAGGTTATCATTGTCTGTGTTAAGTAATATTTTATCAGTGAGGACCCATAGTACAGTCATTGTACTGTGACCTGCTCAGTAATGTTGTTATGGGTCTATATCAGTTCAACGAAACAGCACAGCATCGAATACATTAACCTCTAACTTCTAACCATGAAATCTAAAAACATCAAAAGCTCAGAACAACGATTTTTTTCCCTGGGAAAAAATTCGCTGTTTCGAGAAACCCACACACAGCACAAGCACACCAAAAAAACAGCAGTCCACACACATACACTTAAAATCCTACATCTAACCCTACACTAAACTGTACATACAGTATCCCCTATCCTTAACCCAAACCCTAACCCTAAGGTCTGTCACTATCGCACACTCACCTCACCCGCGCCCTAACCCTAACTCACTTACCCCACCCTAACCCTAAAGTCTATCACTATCGCACAATCACCTCACCCGCGCCCTAACCCTAACTCACATATCCTGCCCTAACCCTGACGTCCACACAATCGCACACTTTCCTGAACCCAACCCGTAACTTTCCACCACAGTGCTGAAAATAGCGAAGCCACAGAAGCGGACAACCAGATTCTTTCCCTAGGAAAAAATTTGATTATCTGCAGCTTCACTATTTTCAGCGTTCGCTGTTTTCAGGTCGATATTAGGCCATTCGAAGTATTAACACTTCAATGATCTAATATAGACTCTGTTGTTATATGTACAGAAGGTTGTACTGGGTAATGTAACATGAGAGTTGAGTGTAAATGATTTTCGTTAAGTATTTCTCTTAGTCTTGGTAATATAGATATGAGACGATATTTAGGTAATGATTTAAATAATGTTTTTTTCCAAATGCTGGGTATAATGTTTTTAGTGATATGGAGATTGTAGACATGGAGGAGAGAGACAGTGATAAACTTCCTTCAGTGGTATATGAACCATAGAAGTAGGGTATCCGACCAGTGGGATCATCTATAGGAATTTGTTCAAGCAAAAATTCAGTATCTTTGTTTGATCAGTTTGAAAAAAAAAAGTGGTGTGTATTTATTCGGTGCTCATTCTCTGAAGTGTTATTTTCAGATGTCTCTTCTGTTTCAGAGAATATTTGAAAAATAGTGTGAATTCTTACCAGCATTTATCATACAGGTCACATGAGTTATCTTCCAAAAACATACTAGTGGTGGTTTCACCTGAAACCCACCCCCCAAAAAAATGCTGAATGGAATTCTGGGCAGCAACCATGCCTATCAGGAGAAGGGCTATGTAGACAACCACTTCAGACTTCACCTGTAATGTACAGTACCCTGTAAATAGGGGAACACAAATCACAGACTGCACCATCATAGAGAATAGGATGAAGACCTGCAACTTGACTGGAATGAAAACATAACAGTATGAGGAAATACTTAGGACTGTAGCACCAAAGGAGGATGAGGAGAGGAGCTATGTTGAGTTGAGAAAGACTGGCAAGAGTCTCAAAATAACTAAGTATGGGAATAAGGGACATTAGGCAAGCTGGTGGTGGAATGCAGATGCACAGGAATTATGAAAAGAAAGAAGTAGTGCAGGGCATGGATAAGAAGGAATAGTGATTGGCTAACAAAGATGTTAAGAGAACAATCACAATAACAAAGCACAAGGCATCAGAGGCACTCTACCAGCTTCTGGAAAGTGGCTCAGTAGATGGCATAAGGAAACGCTATCAAGTTGTAAGGTAAAGACAGAAAGAGAAAGAAGATATACATCAGACATCATTCATAAGGGTCGCCAGCAAAACCTGCTGAAAGTTCCAAAGGACGTCAAAAGCAGAAGGAAGGAATACTTCCAGGAGCTTCTGAATGAAGAAAACCCCACAGGCGGTAGAATGTTCCATAGGCAGCCTATGATGAAAGAGGAAGTGCAACCCACTCTAGAAGAAGTAAGAAAAGCACTAGGGAAAATTAAGTCAGTTAAAGTAGTAGGCTGAGATGAGGTTGTGGCAGATATGATCATTGGGTAAGTTAGGGGAAAATGGCTCCTGAGGGTACTCTTCGCAGCATTCAGAGAAAAGTGCATCCCAGATGACTGGCGAATAAGCATACTAGTGCCAGTGTTCAAAAACAAAGGGGATATTCACAACTGAGTGCGATATACTGGTTATCAAACTCATGTCACACTGCATGAAAGTGTTGGAGTGGGTAACTGATAAACAAATACACAGAGCAGTACAGAGTAAGATGGGAGATGAGATTCGGATCATGATGCATTACAATCAACGCAATGTTTGCAGTGAGATGGCGGAGAAGAAGCTAGAGATGAGGAAAGAGTCAAATGGGCATTCCCAGATGGTTTGAGGTCCAGGAATAATTTGGTAGAGTTAGTGCAAGCTACATACAAGGGATGCAATAAGAGAAGTATGAACAGGGTTCTTATTCACAGATATCATTTTCAGTGGGTGTGCATCATGGTTCAGCTGTGAGCCCACTGCTGTTTACACTGGTGATGGGCTCCATTAGCAAACAGGTTGGAGGGGTCAGATCAACAAAGCTTCTGTATGCAGGCAATGTGGTATGAACAGTAACATAAGCAAATGCTAAGGGAATTAAATGCAAAACTGAAAACACATAGGATGAAACTGAGCGCAGACAATACAATTGTCATGGAAGCAAATGTGGGGAAAAAACAGAAGAAGCTGAAGATTCAGATAGAAGGAAAATTGTGGAACAGGTTAACAGCTTCAGGTATCTGTGGGTGGTGGGTGAGGTAAATGGAAATCTGAATGAGGAGATCAAAGTTAAATTTAAAAGGCCTGCAGCCAACTGGCACAGAGAGTCAGGGGTTCTGAGTGATAGAAGAATGCCAAAGAAGCTGAAATGTAAGGTGTATAAAACAGTGGTGCAACCAGTACTTCTATTTGGTACAGAAACCTGGGCAGTCTAGGCAGAGCAATTAATGAAGCTAGAGGTGATGGAGGTGACATGCCTGAGACAGGCAGTAGGATGCATACTGTGAGACATTTGTAAAAATGATAACATTACAGCAGAATTCAGAGTAGCACCAATTACAGAAAAGACCAAAGAGAATAGACTATAGAAGTTTAGGCACATACAGGAAAGCAGAAGATGATTTAGTGAACAAGAGGGCAGGAAGAAGGCAAGAAGAAATGAGGGCATCCAGCAAAGCAGTGGATGGATTGTGTGAGAGAAGACCTCCAACAGTCAGGCATGACAATTGAAGAAGGTAGGATAATGGCACTGAATCAAGAGGTGGTGACAGATGAAGGTAGGATAATGGCACTGAATCAAGAGAAGTGACAGTTGAAGGTAGGATAATGGCACTGAATGAAGAGATGGTGACAGCTGAAGCAACACTCTGACCCTTATATAGAAAATGGGAAAGAGGTGACTGGTGATGATATGCTTTTTGAATGATATTTAGGATGGGAGCATCATAAAGGAGGATTGAAAATGGGAGAGACTGTGCTGTCTGATGTTGTCTGATGCCTAACAGTTTAGTATGGGTATCCCTTGAATGACAGTTTTGTTTCTGAATCTTATGCAGAAATTAGCTTGATCATCATGGTTTGCAGAGGATGTAAAGGTTTCATCAACTTTTGTTGGTTCGGCTATAGGTTGGGTAAGGCCAAAGAAGTAATGGAGTATTTATAGGTTCATAGGTGTGTAGTAGGCTAATGGTCGTGGAGCCTTTACAAGCCTAGCCCATAGAAGTGCCCTGGCATCGGGCCGCCCAAAATTACTTCCCAGTGCCTCTATCAGGTACAGCCAATGGCGTGATCCCCGGTGTGAATTTTCTTTTTCCCATCCACTCATCAAGATTTCTCTTGAAGAGGGTCAGCGAGGTACTCTGCTTAACATGTATGGGGAGTCTATTCCAGAGCATGGGCAGTCGCTGGGTTATGAAGCTGTCCCGCCAGCATGTTCTTTTGATTGTGGTATGAGGTTGAGGTCTCTGGAGCGTGTGGTGTGGAGGGATTGGGATTTCTTTAGATGTAGCATTTCTAACAGAGCTAGGTCAGACATGGCTTTGTAAGCAAAGCAGAGATCACCTCTTAGTAGATGGTATGAGACAGAATAGTTGGAGTTTTTTGAGCCTGTCCATATAGGACAAGTGTTTAAGGCCTAGGGTCCTCTTTGGAATGTACTTTTGTGGCATTTCCAGCTGCTGCATGTGTCTAGTGAGGTACATGCCAAATGAGGCATCATACTCGATGACTGGCCTAGAAATGGAAGAGTAGAGAGAGATGATGACCTCTTTCTCCTGGATGTAAAACCCTTCATAATGAGATGTGCCAAATAGAAGGACTTTCTGACCACAATGGCAATGTGGTGGTTGAAGGAGAGGTTGCTGTCAACTTGTGTCCCCAGATCTCTTATGACTCCTTCAATGCTCAGCGGGCTCCCATTGATGTGATAATTAGTGGGAAATTAGTTTTTCCCCAAAGTGGATGATATCACATTTTTTGGCATTAAGCTTAAGGCCATAGTTTCGACATCAGTCATTGGTTTCAGTGAGGCCTTTCCGTAGGATGTCTACATCACTTGGGGAATTAATAAGGGCTCCCAGCTTGCGGTCATCTGCAAACTTGGTCAGCCAGAGACCCTCCCTGTTGGCTTGGACTTCTGAGAAGTAGATGGCAAACAGGAGGGGACCCAGGACCGATCCCTGTGGGACTCCACTCATGACTGGTCAGCAGTCTGACTTGGAGTCTGCTACTTTCACACTGTGGATTCTGTCTGTGAGCCAATTTGCAACCCACCTAGTTATATAAGGGTTGATGCCTAGTTTGCTGAGTTTATCAATAATCCCTGAGTGGGGAATGGTATCAAAGGCCTTTTCTAGATTAAGGTAGGCTGTATGAACTGCCTTGCCCTCAGGTGACTGACTCAAAGAAGTCAACCAGGTTGAACAGGCATGATCTACTTTCACAAAACCAAATTGCATGGGATCTAGAGTTTGGAGATTCCCTATAATCTTGTTAATTAGGACCATGAAGATGTGCTCCATAGCCTTACATATCAGACTCGTCAGGCTAATGGGGAGATAATTGCCATGGTCTGTAGTCGCTCCCCCTTTATGGAGAGGGATGACTATAGCAGTGCGCCATTCAGTAGGGACAAAGCCTGAGGTGATGCTGTGATTGAACAGGGCACACAGATGTGGTGCCAGTTGACCTTGTAGTTCATGTAGAACACATCCAGGGATATTGTCGGGTCCCATGGAAGCTGTATTCTTGGCCCTGGACAATGCATTTTTAACCTGTGCTGCAGTAATTCTGGGTGCCTGGCATTCCTCCGGTATTGTGATTGGTCCTTTATGGGGGGAGGAGGGGTAAAGCTGGCACTGAATCTGTCAGCTAGTATGCTGGCAATATCTGTTGGCTCAGTTTAGAAGGTACCATTGTGCAGTAACTCAAAACAAACCTGGATATTGCTGTGGAGATTGATATAATTATAGAAGACTTTGTGGTTGCTTTTATTGTCTGCTGTAATTCTGCCTTCGTAACTGGCTTTAGAGGTTTTGATGACAGATCAAAACTTTTTGTTGAGGCTAATAAGGGAATTTTTTCCAGTCTTGGGACTTCATCTTTTTCTGCAACAGTTCCTTCCTTTTGTTGTAGAGTTTATTAATAGCAGGGGACCACCAGATCGGCTTCCTTTTTTGAAGGAGAGTATCTTGGTTCTGTTGAGTATGGCTAGTTCCATGCATTTATGTACGTGTTCGTACAGTTCATTGCTGTATGATTTGGCAGTCATGCATCTATTTTCCATTGACATTGGTACCATGAAGTTAGCTACCTCTGTTTTTATGAGCCCAAAGGCAGCTTTGGAGAAGTTTTTCATGGTGGTTACCTTTGCGGGGGGTATGGGTGAGATGTAGATTTCCATGGTGATTAGTTTGTGGTCAAATCTAACCAGGGAGGAATTGACTATTGGTGTAGAGCAACAGCTGCCCATGTTAGTAATTACCAGGTCAAGGATGTTGTTTCCTCTTGTGGGGTAAGAATGAGCTGGTCCAGAGCATTGGAACTGATGAATTCCAGGAAGCGCTGGCCCAGTATATTGGTGCATGGGTAGTTTTCCCATTTGATGGAAGGATAGTTAAAGTCACCTAGTATGAGAATGTTGGGTTGGACCCTTACAGATTCCAGGGTACTTAGAAACATGGAGTTAGAGTCTTGGGACATGGTTGGGGATCTATAGCAGGCTACAACCTGAATCGCTGTCTTACCCAATGTTAGTTGTACCTGAAGTATCTCAGATGCGTTATGCTGGGCTACTAGTCTGGAGGTGTGCATATCCTTTATGAATATGTAGACACCACCACCTTTGGAGCTTTGGTCAGTGTTCTGGAGCCAAAAGGTGTGGAATGAGTTATAGCCTGGTAGCGCAGAGGTGCTTTCTGCTGCTTTAAACCAGGTCTTCGTTACAGCACAAATGTCGATGTTCTCTGTTTTGAGGAGTGCTTCGAGCAAGTGCATCTTGAGATTTAGACTTCTAGCATTGAGCAGCATGACCCTCAGATTTAATTTATTTATAGCTGTTACAGTGGTAATTTTGTCTTTGGAACATCACCTAAAAAAGGCATTATAGGGGTTGCAAGAGCCTTACCCAGTATTCAGAAACCCAGGGGTGAGAGATGCAGGCCATCTCTGGCAAAGCATCAAGGTCTGCAATCATGTCATCCGAAGCAGACAGATACTGGATCCTCTTAGAATGACAGCAGAAACTTAGGCAATTGTTGGTCAGTCATTTTCTGCTTGTACTGCGGTATCATTCTGGCCGATGGTAGGATGCTGCTCAGGGCTAGGATCATACCTGCCAGGGCCACATAATCCGAGAGCTCCTCACTGTCAGTATTATCCTCAGCTAATCAGTATTAGGTGCAAATACATCATTTACTTTTAGCTAGTAATAGTTAACATTTACTATAACAATTGAGTCTTTATTAATGTTTGTGGTGAGCCAGGATACAGTATCTACAGTGTACAATTAGAATGTGTAGTGTTTGTTGTAGATTTATTTGAAATGGTACCAGTAACAGTTCAGATCTGTCACATTTTGTTATTATTTTGTTGTAAGGTTTGACTTACAGATATTTGGAGAACAATACGCCTCCAGCTCCTTTAGAAAATAGCCATTTCTAAGCATATTGTAACCTGAGGAAGAGTTTATCTTGGATTACAGGTTTTCACCCTGATTCAACGATTGTTGTTTTATCTGGTCAACAGTGACCATCAATGTATGACACTCTTCAGTTGTGGTAAGGATGCTTGAATTTATGCAGTCTCAGTAGCTCAACTAGTAGTGCACTCACCTTTGGAGCAGAAGGCTGTGTGTTCTATGCCCACACCAGGTAGTTAGATTTCTTTTCCAGTACTGACTGAAGTGTAGCATAAGGGATTACTGCAGTTTTGAGTGTGCTGTCCTTCACATGAGAGGTTAAACTCAGTCCCCACCTGCATGAGTTGGTGGTTGCTTGGATACATGAAAAAAAAAACGTTCTGGAGTACCTATCAACAAGGGTAGGGAAAGTTCCCTAGTGCTCTGGCCAAAATTCTCATAGTCAGTATGAATACAACTTTGAATCTTCCCAAAAAAAGAAGTCATTGGCCTAGTGAGATTAAACTGGTTAACAGGATGTGAATAAATAAATGTGGCATATTTTCAGACTGTGCGGTTGAAGAGAACTATTTGGTAGAGACGTACTAAAATGTGGAGTCGGTTTTGTTGTAGGAACGGTAGAGCTTGGGTCAGGGTATATGTTACCACTAATCATAAGTGCAACAGTTGTAGGAGTGTGAGTGTAAAGTAATAACACGTATATCAGTAAAACTTCTTTTTACATAGACATTTGTTAAGGTGTGGGTAGTATTAATGACACATGGTTGTGGTTAAACAGATGATAATGTTGCTAAATTTATACACAATATCTGTGAGAGTTCATGAACACAACAGACAGAACATGACTACCTTATACACAGACTAGATGCAGAGGGGAAGATGACCAAATCATACTTCACTCCTCTGCACCAACTGTATACATTTACAGCCCTTCCACTTCAGGTGAAGAATGCAAGTGAAGTATCAGTATGAAAAGTTCATCATATTGATCATGGCTGCAGTAGCCTTAACTATATGGGTTATATCCTGCCAAGGCTATAACAGCCAGCTAGCTTCCAAAGCTTCAGAGCAGCTTTCATGCGCCCAAACTGTTGAGCCGAGCTGATGAAAAGACAAATTTGGGTGCAAAGATCTTCAGAGTTTTCCTACCGTTGAAGAGTTTGCACCTCTTAGGTGTGCAAGGATCAATGGTCAGCTTGTACTTTCCTTAGCTAGGCAGAGAAGTTCCTTTTTTGGAAAAAACTTCCATTTTCATAGTTTTTACTGATGTTTTATTAATTTAATCTTCAGGAAAGTTATTTTAAAGCTAAGAGTATTGTTTTTTTAACAGATTGTCTCAAGACTTTAATGTAGGTTCATAGGTTCATAGTAAGTTACTAGGCTATTAGTCCTAAGGCCTTTATAACCCTAGCCATATTATACCCTTGTTCCCTTACTGGCCAAGTTGTGCAGTCTATATTTGCAGTTCAAGTCTGTGATCAGCATTGACTGCCGTTAACCAAGAGGGATATAAGTGACAACCCTGGGGTAAATTTATGGTATGTCATTAAGTTACGCTTAAATAGGGTCATTATAGATCTTGGTTTTACATGAATTGGGAGTTTATTCTAGAGGAGCGGCAAGCTCAGGGAGACATATCTGTCCCTCCAGCACGTCCTGTTAATGTCACAGGCTAGGTTTAGATCCCTGTAATGAGTGAATCTTGTCCCATTTGACTCGTGGATGTGCAGCATTTCCATTAGGGCAGGGTCTGAGACTGCTCTGTAGGCCAGGCACAAGTCACCCCTCAGCAGCCTATAAAATACAGAGCACAGTGATAGGCCTTCAGTCTGTTCATGTAGGTCATGTGTTGAAGAACCTGAATTTTCTTGGTGAGAAACCTCTGAGGTCTCTCCAGCTGCTACAGGTGTCTAGTGAGGTACATATAGAAGGGAGCGTTGTACTCTTATTAGTGGTCTGATGAGAGATGAGTACAGGGGAGTTATCCTTAGCTCTGGATTCAATGCCCTTACTTATGAGATGTGCAACACAGAAGGTCTTCCTTACCACTGTGGACACGATGGTGATCAAAGTTAAGGCTGCTGTCAACCTGTGTTCCCAAATCTCTGACCACAGTGTTTGAGTTAAGGAGGGTACTGTTTATATTGTAATTTGCAGGGACTTCCCCTTTGCTGAAAGGGATGATAACACATTTTTTTCTGCATTTAGTTTTTGTCCATGGCTTTAGCACCAATTATTTGTCTGTGTAAGCCCTTTTTGTAGTATGCCAACATCACTGAGGGATTCAATGATTGCATCCAGTTTGCAGTCATCAGCAAACTTGCTAAGCCACAGCCCATCTATTTTCACCTGGACTTCTGAGAAATAGATTCCAAACAGTAGGTGGGCCAGCACAGATCCCTGTGGTACACCACTAGTAACTGGTCAGCTAGTAGAGGTGGAATTCCAACTTTGACTGTATGTGTTCTTTCAGTGAGCCAGTTGGCTACCCATCTAGTGACATATGGGTTAATGCACAGCTGGGTGAGCTTCTCAATGATGCCTGAGTGGGGGATTGTGTCAAAAGCCTTGGCTAAGTCACAATAGGCTGTATGTACTGTTTTGCCTTCAACCAGGGCTTTGGTGACATTCTCTAAGAAGTCCACCAGGTTTAATAAGCATGATCTACCCTTAACAAAGCCAAATTGGGTCGGGTCAAGAGTTTGAAGGTCACCCGTGTCTTTGTTGATAAGGTCCATGTTGATTCTCTCATTGACCTTGCAGATAAGGCTGGTTAGGCTTATGGGTCTATAATTCCCAGGGTTGGTTGATGGACCGACTTTGTGCGAGGGAATTACTTTTGCTGTTTTCCACTCTGCTGGGACAAAGCCAGTACTTAGATTGTGGTTGAAGACAGTGAAAAGTGGTTCTGCTAGGTCCTGTTTTAGACCATTTAGTAGGCAAGCTGGGATGTTATCTGGTCCTCTAGAGGCTGCCTTTTTAGCCATGGAGAGTGCAGTTATGACCTACTGCTTACAGATACTAGGTAGTGGACTGGTGACAGGTATGCTTTGGGGTATATCTGGTGGGGACAGGAAGGTGGAGTTTGTGCTAAATCTGTCTGCTAGAAGGTTGGCGAGTTCCTCAGGGTCAGTATGAGTGGTACCATCCACTATTAGTTCGGCACAAAGCTGGGCCTTCCTTTTTAGATTTCTGATGTAGCTAAAGAATGCCTTGTGATTATCCTTAGCTAGGGATGCTAGTTTAGTTGTGTAATTGGCTTTACAGGACTTTACAAGATATCTAATTTGCTTGTTCAAGCTGTAGAGGGTGTTCTTCTACTGCTGAGTTACTTCCCTCTTGTTCTTGGACATTAGTTTCTTCCTCTTGTTGTATAACCGATTTATGCTTGATGTCCACCAGAATGGCTTGTTTTTTGTGAGGACCTAGTTTTGATCCATTCAGTTACAGCCAGGTCTCCACATTTGTACAGGTGTTATACAGGGCATTTGTGTACACCTCTTTGTTGGAGTCATTGTTGATAGAGGCAGCAAGGGGGTTGAAACTATTTATACCATCGCTTAGGAGGCTATAATATGCTTAGGAGAAATGTTTCATCCTTTTTGCTCTTGGGGTGGTAAGGTATGAGTGTTACTTCAAATAAGACTATTTATGATCAGACCTTACCAGGGAGGCAACACACAGGGGGTAGTGCAGAGACCCCCTATGTTGGGGACATTTGAGCCCCTTATGAGGGTGCAGGCTATCTGTTCCAGAGCATTTGTATGAACAAGGTCCATGAACCTTAGGGAGACTGTGTTTTGCTCATATATAATTCCCAGTCAAAGGAAGGATAGTTGAAATTATTCATGACCAAGGTGTTTGGCTGTAGTAGGTCCAGGTAGGCAGAGTGGTTCTCATGGTTCATGGTGGGGGACCTATAGCTAACAATGATATGGAAGGGGTTTTGCCTACAGTGAGTTGGACTTAGAGTAGCTCTAGGGAGTCGTACTATTTGACCAGTCTTCAGTTGTCTTTAATGAAGATGGATATACCTCTGCCTTTTGGTTCTTTCACGCTTGTTTTGAGGTTTGAACATGTGGAAGGCACTGTAGCCTTGCATGGCTGGGGTGCTCTCTGCAGCCTTGAACCATGTCTCTGTGACTGCACAGACATTGGCATCTTCCAAGGTAAGGAGTGCTGCCAGTGAGTGCAGTTTCTGGCTTAGACTGCTAGCATTAAGCAAAATAACCCTGAGTTTGTCTCTAGTGGATTTTGTTTACGTTGAGAATTTTGATGTTATGATATTACCTAAAAAAGGCACTATGAGGGAGGCAAATACCTTTGCCAGTAACCGAAAGCCAAGAGGTGATAGGTGAAGACCATCTCTGGCAAAGCAGCGTGGTCTGTCGACCATATCTTCCCAGGCTGACAGATACTGGATCCCCCTGGACTGACACCAGAAGCTAAGACAATTGTTGAAGTCAATAATTTTTTGTCTATCTTGTGGCATCTTCCCGGATGAAGGTAGAATGTTGCTTAGGGCTATGGACATACCTGCCCAGGACATATAATCTGAGAGCTCAGTTATGTTTGTCTTCATATAGTCCAGTGAGGTACATCTCAAGTCTTTCATTCCAACATGGACTATGACAGAGTCATAACGGTACTTGTTGTTGAGAGACTTGAGTGCGTGTGTGATCTGATGGATCCTGGCCCCTGGCAGGCAGCTGACTGTGACCTTCTCCTTGTCCAGCCTGGTGAGGGAGACATCTGTGTGTCTCACTATGGAGTTGCTATGACCAAGACATTTGGTTTTGAGGTGTTTTGTCTTAGGGACTTATTGGCTGAGGCCCTGTTGTGTGTATTATGTGTAGTTGACTCTGTTGGGTCTGCAGTGTGTGTGCAGTAGGTTTGCACTTGGGAGGTCTCTGATCTTTAGAAAGGCTTCTAGTGAGTACCTCTACATATCTGAGCAGAGCTGGCAAACTGAGCACAAACCCGTTCAAACATAATGATTAAATACAAGCAAAGTTAAATGATTTTAAACAAAGTAACCAAAGGGAAAGCCCAAGACTGAGTCTTCTTCCAGCAATCCCCAACTCAGATGGGTCCTTGGCTGCACACTTCTGCCACAAGGGTGAAGGGAGGCTTTCATAATATAAGATGGCTGGTTTTAGTGCTGAGATGATACCAGAAAGAAACTAAGGGGTGGGCCTTTTAAATGGAGCACTCTGTCAGTCTAAAAGTAGTATTAACTAACTGATAAAATATTTTCTCTGGAGAAATTGTGATTATTTTTTACATTGTAGGTTCATAGGTTCATAGGTTGGTACTAGGCTATCGGCTCTAAGGCCTATGCAAGTCTAGCTATAACAATTCCCTGGATATTTCTTCCCACGATATTTACTTCTCTGGGCCCCTGTCTAGCAGGGTGACTGACATGATCCCTGGGGTGAATTTCCTATCTCCCATCCAATCATCAAGGTTCCTTTTGATGAGAGCCAATGAGGCGCTCTGCTTGACATGTATGGGCAGTCTATTCCAGAGTATGGGGAGTCTCTGGGTCAGGAACCTATCCCTCCAACACGTTTTGTTCATTATGATGATAAGGTTTAGATCCCTGGAGCATGTGGCTCTGAGGGATTGGGATTTCTTTAAGTGGAGCATGTCCAACAGCTCAGGGTTTGACATGGCCTTGTATGATAAGCAGAGATCGCCTCTGAGTAGACGATATGCCACAGCGTATAGTTGGAGTTTTTTTAGACGGTCAGCATATGGCATCTGCTTTAGGCCTGTGATTCTTTTAGTGAGGTATTTCTGTGGCCTTTCCAGCTGTTGCAGATGTCTTGTGAGGTACATACCAAATGGGGCATTATACTCTATAATGGGTCTAATGAGGGATGAGTACAGTGGGACAATGACCTCCCTTTTTCTGGATGAAAAGCCCTTAGTGATGAGGTGTGCCACATAGAAGGATTTCCTGACTGTTGTGGTGATGTGGTTATCGAAAGTGAGACCACTGTCCATCTGTGACCCTAAGTCTGTCATCACACTTTCAATGTTTAGTGTCCTGCCACCTATGTGGTAATTCATGGGTACATGTTTTTTTTCCAAAGGGGATAACTATACATTTCTTGGCATTAAGCTTGAGCCCATGGCTCTGGCACCAGGCATCTGTTTCTGTAAGGCCCTTTTGTAGAATATCCACATCATTTGGGGATTCAATAATGGCTCCCAGTTTGCAGTCATCTGCAAACTTTTTTAGCCAGAGTCCCTTAGTGTTGGCCTGTACTTCAGAGAAGTAGTTGCTAAACAAGAGTGGTCCCAGGACTGAAACCTGAGGTACTCCACTTGTCACTTGTCTGGAGCTGGATTTGGAGTCGGCTACTTTTACAGTCTGGGTTCTGTCAGTGAGCCAGTTGGCAACCCATCGAGTGACGTAGGGATTTATGCCCAGCTTAGTAAGTTTACCTCTGATTCCAGAGTGGAGGATGGTGTTGAAGGCCTTGGCGAGGTCCAAATAGGCTGTGTGGACTGCCTTACCCTTGTCCACAGCTCTGGAGACTGATTCGAAGAAGTCAATCAGATTCAGGAGACAAGATCGGCCCTTCACAAACCCAAACTGGGTGGGGTCCAGTGTTTGAAGGTTGCCAATGTCTTTGTTTATAAGTTCCATGATAATGCGTTCCATGCCCTTGCAGATCAGGCTTGTCAGACTGATGGGACGGTAGGTTCCTGGGATCCAAGACGGATCCTCCCTTGTGGAGCAGGATAACTGTAGCTGTGCGCTACTCAGTGAAACAATACTGAGGTTTCTCAGTCCCTCAGAAAATATCATGAGTTGTTACAAAAGGATTTTCTAGAACCTAGGCCTATTCCGCCTGGCTTGTCTGCTTTGGGGGATGGTTATCTTACTGTCTGCAGTTTTCCTGATACTCAGCCAGATGTCTCTAAAAAGGTAGATTGGATGTATAGCATTCTTCAGTCTTTTAAATTTTTATACACTATTCCCACACCTGACTCAACAGCTATACCCTTAGTGAACTCCTCTGCTGCTAAGCTCTTAGTTAATTCTAATTCTACTCTTTCGAATAAGGATGGGAAAATTATTGATATGTATGGAAAAACAGTGTATACTTCTGCAACTTTGACTTTCAGAATTGTAAGCTGTCAGGCTCAAATGTTGAAGTTTATTCTGACGTATTGTGGAAGTATGAGGAATGTTTTATCTACAGCTTCTTCTTTTGAAGAAAATTTTGCTTTAAATAACTTATTTTCTTCGACTGGAAAAGTCACTACTCATTGTTTGCAGTGAGTGTATGACTCTGTTGATACTTCTTCCAGAGCTATGGCCAATGGTACTGTTTTAAGGAGGTTTGTTTGTGGCATTCTCAGAACCTACCAGATGGTGTCAAAAATTTGATTTTAAATTCTCCCTTGGATAGAGATATAGTGTTTGGTAACTGTGCTGCAGAGGTGATCAAAACGTTTGATGAAATGGGCAAGCTGATCCAGGGAATCAGATTGTTTTGCTCTTCTTTTCCAAATTGTCCAAGGGATTTTCTTTCTCCTCATCCAATTTTGGCAAGAAACAGAATAAACAGTCTCAACAGAATTCAGGTAAACAGATGTTTAAGTAGAAGTCATAAGGAGGTCTCAAACCTCCCAAAACCAAGGGCAGTCAAACAAATATGAATGATCTGAATCTCTATTTTTCTCTTTATGTCAGACAAATGAGTTCTGAAAATCATTCTTCAAGCTTGCAGATGACAGTGAGAGGAAATTCCTCCTTTCTGGGGGGGGGGGGGGGGGGGGTCATTCCTTATCCTGCAGAGCAGACTGTTTTGTTTCCACCTGTTCTTCATCACATGCTGTACCAAGGCGTGATAGAACCAGTTCCTCCTTCCCAGCTGAGGAAGGGGTTTTAGTCATAGTTCACATTACATACTAGGTTAATGACCACCAAGGCCTTTATAAGCCTAGCTGTACTAGTGCTCTAAAGAACAAAATGTAATCAATCAGTGATGAGTGCCTATCACATCAAGTATTTCAAATGCAGTTGGAACCATGTATTACTACTTAACCTATGGTTCTGCTTGTACTCACTGGGTTGTAATGTATGGTACTTTATGTGGTGTTCCTCTTTTAGTCTTCACTTCCAGAGAATTACTTCAGTCACCTCAGCTTCCCTGTACATACACAGATGTGTTATTTTTAACTGATTTTTTTCTGAGTAACTCTGTAGGTTGTATTTTAATCAAACTGTAGGTTGTGTTTTAATCAAACCGTGCTTCTTATTCACCATTTAAGTAAGTTTCATCTTGTTTATTTAACTCTGTCTTCCTGACAAGCGCATTAATGAGGAGAGCCTTTAAAATGACTTTCTACCATGCCTTTTATTTGTGCTTGGTAGATATGCCTGGTGAAAACACAAATCAGTTGTTTTGTCACAAACTGTTAAAACACAAAACATTCTAATAGGGCCTAAAATCACATGCATCCAATTTTACAAAGCAGAACTTGTTAAGTGGTGTTTCCTGTTGTTGTTTTTTCACAACATATTACATGTCCTTCACTCTGAACTGCTCTTGTCATTTTAAACATAAATTTTAAAGTACATCTTCAGCATACCGTGCTGGCATTACTTGGATTTGAATCCCAAATGAGAGCTAATACTTTCCTTTCACTTCTTCAATATTAACAATGCATAAGCAGAATGTTTTCTCTGGTGTGTGTGTGCGTGTGTGTAAAATCTGCTCTGGTTAAGTGGCAGTGATACTGTCCAAGAGGAATGGAGGTCTTGGGTTCAAGTCCCACATAAGAGCTAATATTATCTGTTTACTTCTGTGCTTCTAACAGTGCCTATGAAGAAAGCTTTCTAGGTATTTGTGTGTGTGTTTTGTAATTTTTCAATAATCAGTATGCTGGAAGTTTGTTAGCTGAAAAGAAAAAGCCCTTAAGGGAAAACTCAATATATGTTCCTATGCTTTTATTAGTCAGTGGGCAGTGATGCTAGCAGAGTTATGCTGGAGGTCCTGGGTTTTGAGTCCCAAATGAGAGGTGAAATTATCCTGTCACTTCTGAAATTCATGCAGAAAGTGAATGAGTTATCATGGCTTTGTGCAGCATGACAGAAGATTTTCCATAACCTGTAATACTATGAAGTTGATTTCATGAGCATTTTTCTTTGAAGGTACATTTTGTAAATACCACCATGTGTGTGTATGTGTGTGTGGTGTGTGTGTGTGTGTGTGTGTGTGTGTGTGTGTGTGTGTGTGTGTGTGTGTGTGTGTGTAATGCCCCAGTTTCTACATGTAATATATATTTATCTATTTATAATATATATATATATATATATATATATATATATATGGCCTACTTCATTTGCCCTAACTTCCGATTGACCGACACCCATTTGCCCGACACCAAATGACTGAAATTTAATTTGACCAACACCTCATTTGACCGACAAGTATTATTGGCAAGTAAATGGGATATGCCCCCTTCCCCACTGTAGTGCGACCCTGGAGTTAGAATATATAGTTAGGGGGTGTGGGGGGGGGTGAAGCCTCCCACTTACTTTTGTTTTACTAAGCAATATTAAAGCAAAACTAAACAATATAATACCCTAACTATATATTCTAACTCCAGGGTCGCACTACAGTGGGGAAGGGGGCATATCCCATTTACTTGCCAATAATACTTGTCGGTCAAATGAAGTGTCGGGCAAATTAAATTTCGGTCAAATGGGGTCGGGCAAATGGGTGTCGGTCATGTACATGAAAAATCTGTTCAGGAAAGCTATTGCTGATGCTGTTTTACTTAGTTGTATATACATAGAGACATGATTAATGTCATCAGAAGCGGCCTTAGGTCAACTGGTGCCCTAGGCGAAAGGGCTCCACGGCACCCTCCACCACACCACCCGGTGTCCCCATCCTGGTCTACCTGCACCATCCAATTACTGGAAAAGTGCCCCTGCTAGAGCAGTGCACTAGGCGAACACCTAGTTGGCCTATGCCTAAGGCTGGCTATGAATGTCATTCTTATTAAGGGCATTTATAAGTAAGATCTAAAACTGAGGACAACTGACAATTACAAGGGCAGAGACAGCCCTTGCAGTCTGCTTTAAGTGTCATATGGACACCTCATCCACTTAGAGGTATAATACAAGTATGATGGAGAGTGATGTGTTCATAGGTTCATAGGTTCATACGAGGCTGTCTGCCCTAGAGCATTTATAAGCCTAGCCAGAGTGTGTTTGGCTTTCGCCACCCATTTTAAATTAATTTTGCTATGCCCTTTTTCGAGGTTAGTATGCTGTGCCTCTGTCTAACAGTGACACAGAAGTGATACCCAGGGTAAACCTACGATCTCCCATCCACTCATCAAGATTCCTCTTGAAGAGAGTCAATGAGGGACTCTGCCTAACCTGGACTGGGATTTTATTCCAGAGTGAAGGGAGCCTCTGGGTTATGAATCTGTCCCTCCAGCATGTCCTATTTATTTCAGTGCTGAGGTTCAAGTCTCTCGAGCACGTAGCTCAATGGGATTTGGATTTTCTGAGGTGCAGCATGTCCATTAATTCCGGGATGGACATGGCTTTATACGTCAGGCACAGATCGCCCCTGAGCAGGCGGTATGCCACTGAGTAGAGCTGGAGTTTCTTTAACCGGGCAGCATATGGCATCTGTTTGAGCCCTTTGATCCTCTTGGTGAGGTACTTTTGGGGTCTTTCCAGTTGCAGCAGGTGTCTGGTAAGGTACATCCGAAAAGGGGCATTGTACTCAATTATGGGCCTGATGAGGGATGAGTAAAGAGGCACGATGACCTCCCCTGATCTAGATGTGAATCCCTTCATGATTAGGTGGGCTATATAAAATGTTTTTCTAACCACTTTGACCACGTGGTTGTCAAATGAGAGATTGCTATCAACTTGGGTCCCCAGGTCCCTCATTACTTCTTATGTACTTAATGGATTACCACCTATGTGGTAATTTGTGGGCACTTTGTTTTTGCCAAAGGGGATGACTATACACATTTTGGCATTTAGCTTGAGGCCATGGCTCTGGCACCAGTTGTCTGTTTCTATGAGGCCCTTTTGGAGGATGCTTGTGTCGGCTGGAGAGTCGATTATGGCACCCAGTTTGCAGTCATCTGCGAACTTGGTCAGCCACAGTCCTTCTGTGTTGGCCTGTACCTCCAAGAAATATATACCGAACAAGAGAGGTCCCAGGACTGAGCCTTGTGGGATGCCACTTGTAACTGGTTTGGAGTCTGACATGGCTCCAGCAATTCTAAACATGTGGGTTCTGTTCTTGAGCCAGTTTGCAACCCATCTAGTGACATAGGGGTTTATATTTAAGCTGGTGAGCTTATCTATAATGCCCGAGTGGGGTATTGTATCGAAGGCTTTTACGAGGTCCAGGTAGGCTGTGTGAACCACCTTCCCCTCGTCAATGGCCTTGGTGACTATTTCAAAGAAATCAACCAGGTTTAAGAGGCAGGATCTGTCCTTAACAAAGCCGAACTGGGTAGGATCCAGTGTCTGTAGGTCCCCAATATCTTTATTTATGAGGTCCATGATGATCCTTTCCATAGCTTTGCAGACCAAGCTAGTCAGGCTTATGGGGCGATAGTTTCCAGGATCCGTTGAGGCACCACCTTTGTGGAGAGGGACCACTGTTGCTGTACACCACTCTTTGGGTGCATATCCTGTAGTAAGGCTGAGATTGAACAGTAGTTTTATGTTTGGGTTTAGCTCTTCTTGGAGTTCATGTAGGATGCAGCCCGGGACACCGTCTGGTCCCATTTATGCTGTGTTTTTTGCTTTGGAGAGGGCGGCTCTTACTTGAGCATCTGAGATGTCAGGGGGGCAGCACTCTGCTGGGATAGATATTTGCCCTTTTGGTGGGGAGGGGGGGAGAAGTTTGCGCTGAACCTGTCAGCTAGGATGTGTAAAACATTTTATAGCGTGACCAGAAAAGGGTCAAAATTCTTTAGTCATACAAGACTTCACTTATTAATCATGAACTAGACTGGCATTTTCCATCATACCTAACATATCGGCATTTATTCTGTAATAGTTTAAATGTAGCAGTACTGCTGGGGTAGCTAGAAAAATGGAATTCTAGACCAGCACAAGTCATGTTACATGAAGATTCTGTGGCAGAAGAACTTCAGAAAGAATGTGTTAGAGAAATGAGGAGGAGCCATATTTTATAAAGGGGACTGGACAGTATGTCTAGTCACACAAGGGAAAAGTGCAGGAAGATACGGGCTACAGCAGTCTGAGCAGAATAATGTGGTAGGAGGCAGGTGTCTGTCATGATGCACTATGTGGTTTCAGGGGCAGAGAAGTGCAAGATGGACAACTGATGGAAAACTGTATGAGGAGATGAGATGGGTTGGTGATACTCCTAGGTAATTCTAAATGATTTAGGATAATTAAGAGGTACCTTTTTAAGTAAGGACAGGGGCCAGAGGTAAAAAGTCATACTTGGCTGGCATTAGAATGGTCTAAATATTTATTTTTGAAGTACAAATAAAACTCCCCGGGACAACGTCATTGTTTGTGAGACAGGCTACAGTCGACTGTAGTATCATTTTAGTTCATTCATATCACTAAAATAATAAACATTTGAACAGCAAACAGCAATACATGTGAGCATAAAAACATGAATTCATTCCACCACTGTGAAGGAAAAAGCAAAAATGCAGACACTTAATTTAGTGTATCAAGAATGGAAATTAAATTAGTAGCATGAATTTAAAAAAAAAGCCACAAGATGGCAGAGCAGGATCGCCTGAAACAACACTTAAAAATGCATGCAGAGACATTGAAGAATGATCTTAAAAGCTGGCGATTTAGAACGGTTGCAGGTAGAAACTAGGAACAGGTGCATCTATGGACAAAGAAAATAAATGGCTATCAGAACTACAGAAAATCTGTTCTTAGTAAATATAAATATATCTACCTGTCTATGATGGATAGATATAGATATAGCTATAGATACAGATATTTATAGGTTTACTATTATTTGATTAAACAGTCCCTGACTGTAAATGAAATTTTGAATTTGACTGAAGACGTTTTGAGAGAGTGAAAGCCCATCTGACTGAAAAGCAGTTGACTGAAAACCCATTTGAATGAAGCCTATTTCACTTAATCGGATCTACTTCAGTAGATCAAAACACCACATAATCAAAATTTATTTTTTCAAGACAAGATGACTGTAATTTAAAAAAAGTGAAAATGTACTTTGTCGAAACTACAAAGAATGAAACCTAACCGCCCATGTCAGAAAGCAGCCGGTAAGTATTGCATGGAGAATATGTAAAAACAAAAATTAAGTAATACACTTAAATACAAAATTAAACAAATTAATAAACATTTTTCAAAGATTTTGCCTGCACCCCCCACACCCCCTGCAAATTTTATATACCAACTCCGAGATTGCACTACAGTGGGGAAAAGGGTAAATTTCCCAATCCTCACTGTTCCACAATCTTCATTAACAACTGTTGAAAGTTAAATTTTTTATTTAAATTTAAATGTTTAAATGTAGTACTTATTTTTTCTTTCTGTCCACGATCTCCATGCAGCACATCCAGCTGCTGTCTAACATGCACAGTTGGGTTTCATTCTTTGTAGTTTTGCAAAGTGCATTTTTGCTTTTTTTAAATTGCAGTCATCTTGTCTCGAAAAATACATTTCAATGATGTGGTATTTTGATCTACTGAAGTAGGTCCCACTGAATTATGAATCATTGAAAATATTCAGCATAAGAAAATGCAATATAAAATAGTGTTTTTGCAGGTGGACATGCCTCCCTGCACCTTCCCATGTGGGGGTCTTTGCTCTTCTTAATTATATATAATAACTTCACTGCTGCACAACCTGTAGAGAAAAGAAAAAAAATGTTATACACAATGAATCAGTGTTGGTGCACAACCACTGATTCACTGTGCATGGTGTTTTTTTTTTTTTTTTTCCTCAGGTAGCTATGTGGCCATAGAGTTATTATATATAATTAAAGGGGGTGCAGGGGGCTTGCCCCCCTGCAAAAACAGCATTTTATGTTGTATTTTATTATGTTGAATATTTTCAGTGATTTATGTTTCATTGAAATGGGTTTTGGTCAAATGCATTTTCATTCAATTGCTTTTCATTCAAATGGGTTTCAGTCAGGTGGGCTTTCAGTCAATTAGTCTTCAGTCAGATTCTTTCCAACATTTTATTTTCAGTCAATCAAATTACTGTATATCTATAGCTCTAGCTCTCTGTATATATAGGTATAGAGAGCTACAGCTATAGATATTGATAGATATAGCTGTAATACAGGTCACATTTGGCCAAATGTGCCAACAGAAAAGTAATACTAAGTTCATGTGCTTAGATGTAAGCCCTTATATAACCTTTCCTCTTGTGTTTTAACTAGGATTTGGCATTGTATCATGAGATTTCTATCAGTGAGACATTTTATTTCTTTGGGAGGATACATGGAATGAGTACATCTGAAATCAAGCAACGCACATCCTTCCTCATCGCATTTCTCAATCTCCCAGAAAGTAGCAGAATTGTGAAAAAACTAAGGTGAGTGAACCTGTTGCTATTAGGCTTTATGGTCAGGTGAAGAAATGTGAGAAAGACTTCTGTAAGAGGCTATTGTGAGACATCAGCTGGCATGCCAGCTTTAGTACCATTGTTTGATTTTGGACATTTTCTGCTTTTCGGTTGTTTGTTTTGCATTATTTTACAGAAGTGAAACTGGTTTGGAGACAAACTTCAAAACTTAATCATTGTTACTGATGTGATAAAAATGAAACAAGAGTGTTTCAATTTTATATAAAGAACAATGAAGGAACATAATTAGAAATCACACTGAGGATGTTTATAATTTAGTAGAGGCCAGAAGCAAAGATGTTTCAGAACTAGGTTTCAAAGAAAAGATGCGAGGGGCTTGGCTCTACTGGCATGGGGAGCAGGGGCCCAACTGCTTTCCAAGTGACTAGGGTGTAACTAGCAGTCCTTGCAGTGCAAGGAGCTTGAAAGGGAGGGAGAAGAGGGAAGGGTCATGGCCCACTTGCCTCTGCCAGGGGAGTTGGGAGGAGTCGTGTGCACTTGGAGGCACAGCAGGCAGTGCTGATCTCCTAGTAGAGACTGGAAAGCTCATCATTCATTCATGCTTTGGGGTGGGGCAGGGATGCTTGGAGTGAGAACCCCTTACACAAGTGAGGGTATATCATCTACTGTCACCAGAATGTATTTCCCTCCCCTGTGCCTCACCAGGTGCATGCATTAGAGAGAGGGAAACTAAAGTAAAAACCTCAAACCCCAATTCCCCATGGCTGTCTGAGTGATGACCCTCTGTAGTCTGACCCTGATCCTGGTGGTTAGGAACAAATGTGCTATTGGCCACGAAGAGGGCTGATGACTGACAGGGAGTGGCAACAAAGAACACAAAAAAAGTGAACAGATGGGAGAGAGGCAATGATATGAAATAGGGATAGTGCAGGGAATGAAGCAATGAGACAGGGATGGAGCTGGGGGAGAGGCAATGAAATAGGGATGGCGCTGGGAGAGATGCAATGAGATAGGGATGGCGCTGGGAGAGAGGCAATGAGACAGGGATGGCGCTGGGAGAGAGGCAATGAGACAGGGAGGGCACTGTGAGAGAGGCAATGAGATAGGAATGGGGCTGGGAGAGAGGCAATGAGATAGGGATGGCGCTGGGAGAGAGACAATGAGATAGGGATGGTACTGTGAGAGAAGCAATGAGATAGAGATGGCGGTAGGAGAGAGGCAATGAGATAGAGATGGTGCTGGGAGAGAGGCAATGAGACAGGGATGGCACTGTGAGAGAGACAATGAGATAGGGATGGCACTGAGAGAGAGGCAATGAGATAGGGATGGTGCTGGGAGAGAGAGGCAATGAGATAGGGATGGCGCTGGGAGAGAGGCAATGAGATAGGGATGGCACTGGGAGAGAGGCAATGAGATAGGGATGGCGATGGGAGAGAGGCAATGAGATAGGGATGGCACTGGGAGAGAGGCAATGAGACAGGGATGGCGCTGGGTGGGAGGCAATGAGATAGGGATGGCACTGGGAGACAGGCAATGAGATAGGGATGGCGCTGGGAGAGAGGCAATGAGATAGGGTTGGAGATGGGAGAGAGGCAATGAGACAGGGATGGCACTGGGAGAGAGGCAATGAGATAGGGATGGCGCTGGGAGACAGGCAATGAGATAGGGTTGGCGTGGGGAGAGAGGCAATGAGACAGGGATGGCACTGTGAGAGATGCAATGAGATAGGGATGGCACTGGGAGAGAGGCAATGAGACAGGGATGGCACTGGGGAGAGGCAATGAGCTAGGGTTGGCGCTGGGAGAGAGGCAATGAGATAGGGATGGTGCTGGGAGAGAGGCAATGAGATAGGGATGGAGCTGGGGAGAGGCAATGAGATAGGGTTGGTGCTGGGAGAGAGGCAATGAGATAGGGATGGCGCTGGGAGAGAGGCAATGAGATAGGGATGGCGCAGGGAGAGAGGCAATGAGATAGGGTTGGCGTGGGGAGAGAGGCAATGAGACAGGGATGGCACTGTGAGAGAGGCAATGAGATAGGGATGGCACTGGGAGAGAGGCAATGAGACAGGGATGGCGCTGGGGAGAGGCAATGAGCTAGGGTTGGCGCTGGGAGAGAGGCAATGAGATAGGGATGGTGCTGGGAGAGAGGCAATGAGATAGGGATGGCGCTGGGGAGAGGCAATGAGATAGGGTTGGTGCTGGGAGAGAGGCAATGAGATAGGGATGGCGCTGGGAGAGAGGCAATGAGATAGGGTTGGCACGGGGAGAGAGGCAATGAGACATGGATGGAGCTGGGAGAGAGGCAATGAGATAGGGATGGTGGTAGTAGAGAGGCAATGAGATAGGGATGGCACTGAGAGAGAGGCAATGAGATAGGGATGGAGCTGGGAGACAGGCAATGAGATAAGGTTGGCGCGGGGAGAGAGGCAATGTGACAGGGATGGCACTGTGAGAGAGGCAATGAGATAGGGATGGCACTGGGAGAGAGGCAATGAGACAGGGATGGCGCTGGGGAGAGGCAATGAGATAGGGTTGGCGCTGGGAGAGAGGCAATGAGATAGGGATGGCGCTGGGAGAGAGGCAATGAGATAGGGATGGCGCTGGGGAGAGGCAATGAGATAGGGTTGGTGCTGGGAGAGAGGCAATGAGATAGGGATGGTGCTGGGAGAGAGGCAATGAGATAGGGATGGCGCTGGGAGAGAGGCAATGAGATAGGGTTGGTGCTGGGAGAGAGGCAATGAGATAGGGTTGGCGCGGGGAGAGAGGCAATGAGACATGGATGGCGCTGGGAGAGAGGCAATGAGATAGGGATGGGGTTGGTAGAAGCAATGAGATAGGGATGGTGCTGGGAGAGAGGCAATGAGATGGGGATGGTGTTGGTAGAGAGGCAATGAGATAGGGATGGGGTTGGTAGAAGCAATGAGATAGGGATGGTGCTGGGAGAGAGGCAATGAGATGGGGATGGTGCTGGGAGAGAGACAATGAGATAGGGATGGCGCTGGGAGAGAGGCAATGAGATAGGGATGGCGCTGGGAGAGAGGCAATGAGATAGGGATGGCGCTGGGAGAGAGGCAATAAGATAGGGATGGCACTGGGAGAGAGGCAATAAGACAGGAATGGCGCTGGGAGAGAGGCAATGAGATAGGAATGGCGCTGGGAGAGAGGCAATGAAATAGGGATGGCGCTGGGAGAGAGGCAATGAGATAGGGATGGCGCTGGGAGAGAGGCAATGAAATAGGGATGGCACTGGGAGAGAGGCAATGAGATAGGGATGGCGCTGTGAATATCATTATCATTTTCATCCAGTCTTGCTTCTCAGTGCTATCCTTGTTTTCAGTAACCAAATTTTCACTGTAAGTGTTAAACATCTGCATGAGAAAAGAAACTATGACATGAAAGTTAAGAAAAACATGTCACATGTCTGGAAAATATTTGTTTTATTTATTATTTTGTTTGTCTTTGTTGATTAGGAAAGTCAGACTAGGCAAAAATACATTTTCAGCAGAAGCCCAAGGAGAAAAGTTTTGCACTTAAATTGCACAGATTACATTAAAACAAAAACATTTTATATAATCAGTACATTTTGTATGAGCAGTGTACATTTTTTCATGTAAATAGAGGGAGTACATTTACTGAAAATGCAGTAAAAATGTACATTTACAATGAAGAGAATGAAATACAAGCAGAAACAGCATATACAACTTTCAGTACAGTGACATAAAGAAACAGAGCAGGGATTGCTTTCTTGGTTGACAGTGATCACAGTACAGACAGTAGTAATTTAATTTAACATTAAGATAGAAAGGAAGAAAAGCAGGTTGCTGAAATGATGGAAAAGACAGACAGTAGAGAATTAATGATTAGGGTGGGAGAAAGAAATGAAAAAGTGACAGTTTGAGAGTTAATGAGATTTTATGATTAAGATAGAGAGGTGGAATAAAAAGTAGAGAGGTTTTAGGGCTGTTGGTTAAGCGAGACATGGGAAGAAGACTTACCCAGGTGAGCAGGAAGAACAATGGAGCAAGCTTTGGTTTAGGTACTGTTTAAGCAAAGTTTTGAATCTATTAAACTTATCTGCCTGTTTTAAGAATGTAGGGATTTAGTTCCAGAGGTTTGGAACATAGTGGGAGTAAAGTCCGTTGAATGATTTATTGGTACACAGTAAGAGTTTACTGCTAGAGTAAAGGTCTCTAGCAGTAGTGGAGAGTGTTCTGAAATGCGGGGCATTAGCAGGAGAATATAAGGTGTTGGCGGTGGTGATTAGGTTTGTGTAGGTAAACTGGTGTGGAAGTTTTAACCAGTTTAATTGTTTTAGTACAACACAGTGATATACTTTATTAGGGTGGTTGGTTACAAATTTGGTTATTTGTAGTAGCTGGAGGCCAGTTTAGTTTCATAGGTTGTGTCAATGTTTTTAAGAAATGTAGAAGTGTATAATAGTGAAGGAAGGAGGTAAGTTGATGCTAAGGTAGTCCTAGCAGTATCAGATGAGTATTGTTTGATCCTACAGAGGGAGGCAAGTTTTTGGTGAGTTTTCTTATGAAATAAAGTATGTGATGATAAAACTTGAGGCTGTCATTAGTTATGAGTTTAAATAGTTTACTCTGGCTAAGAGTTTCTGTTTTAGTGCTAATATCTGAGGTATTATGAAATGTGTGTTCCTAGTTGAAGAAATTATAGAAAAGACAGTGGATGATTGGTGATTAATGTGGGAGTGAGTAACATAAGTCTATTTTGTTTATGGGATTGAAAAGTAAGTTAGATTCAGTGTCAGTGAAGGAGCGTTGGGTGGTATCCTGTAGTTTTGTTAGGGATGAGGCATAACAACTAAGGGATGAGTCATTGGCATGGCAAGACCAGTAGTAGTATGGAGTTTATATACAAAATGTTAAATAAGCATGGGCAAAGCATTAACCCTTGAAAAACACCAACAGAGACTGGTAGAAATGGTGAGATATTTCTCTGCCACTTTAACTGTATGTCGCTGAATGGATAGATAGTTGTGGAACCATGGGAGGGAGAAAGAAGTGATACCTAGGGTAGCGAGTTCAGAAAAAAGATTTATTTATTTATTTATTGTTTATTTTCTACTACCCTTCCATCTTTATTACTGGCCATGTCCTCGTACCTCATCCATGCCAGGTTACCATACTCCATACCGTCTGGCCTTATTCCAGTAATCGCTGGTGCCAGTCATGGATCACAGATAATGTGGCTTGGCATGTCTGAGCTTCCATCTGGGCGAGGGTATTACTTCTTCTTTGCCTATCCTGTTAGCCTTCCTTCCACTTTGTGGCAATGTGATACAGTCCCAGGGGGGCGTGGATCCATGGTGTATTGTCCTGCCTCAACAGCAGCTCACCCAAACCCAATCTCCACCACCACTGCCCGTACCTACTTTGGTGATGTCCCCAGCCACCACCAGGGATTGACAGCTGGAGATGCCCATGTACCATCCTCCATGATGGGCTTGTCCATCTCTCCCTACCAACTGAGATGAACCTGGGTCACCTAGATTGTAGTCAAGGCCTTATCCCTCTGTGCCACCATATCAGCATAGAAAGGAGCTTTATGGTCTGAAATGCTTTGGCTAGAGAGGAGACTAGGTTGCTGTCATTCCTGTTTTGGCTGACTATGTTGGTTTGGTTGAGAAGAACAGTACTAGTGCTATAGCTGGATCTAAACTCATGCTGAGTCTTGGAGATGACATTATGCTTAGTTATGTGTTGCATAAGCTGTATATGATTTCTCAAGAATTTTTGAGAGATGTTAGTTCAGTTAATGAACCCCCTTTATGAAGTGGTATTATGATGGAGTCTTTCCAGATGGATATTCAGTTATTGATTGATTGATCAGAATGGAGACAGGGAATGCTATTGCATCTGCAGCAATTTTTAGTTATTCAGTGGAAAGGTTATCATCAGTTAGGGTCGTTGGTTTTAGTTTACTAAGTAATTTTCTACTAGCCAACATTGTGACAGGATGAAGATAAATGGTTGTGTGCATTTTTCAAGAACACAGGGAAGCTGAAGGGAGGTAGGGTGGTCATCGATCAGGAAAGAACTGTCTAGATAAAATGAGCATTCAATATAGTGGAGATGGAGTCACTATGTTTAGAAGTAGTAGGGACATGGTGTGGCAATATGGCCAGGGTATATTATTTTGCTTAGGGATGCAGAGAGAATAGTAGGAAAAGTATACTTAATAACTTGAGAGAGAAAATGGCCTGTTAATCATGTAATCACTTGTTCAAAGTTGTGAGTCTGCGTTCTTGCAGTAGTACACTGCAAATTCATTAATAATATAAGAAAAGTGACAGTAACGTCTAGACAAACAATCCACTATTTATATGAATAATGCAGTCTCTCTCTCTCTCTCTCTCTAGCTCTTGCTCTCTCTCTCTGTATATATATATATATATATATATATATATATATATATATATATATATATATATATAAAACTAACTACATAAATCTCTATGGATTCTCACAAATTATAACCACTCCAACTAGAATCCATAAGCCAAGCAGTAAAGCAACCATCCTAGACTTGATACTTATCAACAACCACCTTGATACCTATAAATCAGGAACCCTTCCTGACGATATCAGTGATCACATGCTAACCTATATTATAAAACAAAGAGTTCATATCCCAACTAGTAACAACTTTAAAACCTCACGCTCCAAAAAGTTTTTTAATCCAGACAGCTTCCGAAAATGAACTGAAAGCATGTGACTGGTCACCAATGTTTCATCTTCAACTTGATGAAGCAGTGACCTATTTTAACACTAAATTTCTTCAAATCTTAGACTTCCACGCCCCCTATCGCTCTTCACGTATTAAAACCAAAATTGCCCCCTGGCTCACAAAACAAACTAGGCAAAATATCCTCCTTAGAAATAAAATCTGGGCAAAATGGACAGCCTCCAAATGTCCATCAGATCACCTTTACTTTAAACAGTTAAGAAATGCCACCAAGAAAGCTATTCTTAGAGACAAAAAAGAGTATTTCATTCATCTCCAACAAACCCATCCACAAAATCCACAAAAATTCTGGACAAGTATAAACAAACTTCTTCAGCCAGGACACTCTTCAACTCCTGCCCCAGCAGGATTCAACCATAACTCCAAACAGATTCCCGACACCTTTAATACCTACTTTACTGAAGCGATTCAAACCCTAGCCAATACTCTGCAACCTATGACCACTTGCCCATTAAATTCCACTAGGACTCCTTCTCCCACCTTTCAAATACAACCTGTACCTACATCCCTAATCTGTAATCTCCTTCAAAAACTAAAACCTTGCATCCCATCTGCTGACTGTCTGCCAGCTGAGTACCTGCAAATTGCTGCAAAAGCCATAGCCTACCCCATCTCCATCCTTATCAATAGAGCTAATTTAGAAAGCAAAATTCCTGCCATATGGAAAGTATCCCACATCATCCCATTACATAAAGGTGGGTCATCTACTGAACTCACCAACTTTCGGCCTATTGCCTTACTCTCTCCAATAGCTAAGATAATGGAAAAATGCATTCACAGACAACTACTTAACCGCCTCCTCCAAAATAACCTACTTGCCAACTGCCAACATGGCTTCAGGCCATTCCATAGCACAACCACTGCCCTGTTGTCCTTTTCTGACTCCATAAACAAAAATCGTAACAATAACACTTTCTCCTCTGCACTATTTATTGACCTTTCAAAAGCCTTTGATATGGTAAACCACAATATACTTATAGACATACTAAAAGCCCAATCACTTGACCCACAAGCATTACAATGGTTTAAGTCCTACCTGGAAAACAGACAGCAAGCAGTACTTTGGGATAATAATCTTTCTACATCCCTCCCAGTGAATACTGGAGTACCCCGAGGCTATATCTTAGGACCCCTACTCTTTTCCTTATTTATTAACGATCTTCATACCCAAATTCCTCAAGCCACCTGCATACAATATGCAGATGACTCTACTTTAATTTGTTCAGCCAAAACCATAGCCTCTCTCCAATCCCTCACTCAAACTGTATTCAACAGTGTTGAAAATTGGTTTACACAACACTGCCTCCTCCTGAACCCCAAAAAAACAAATTACTGCTCTTTGCTCCAACTCTAAAATCACCTCAACTGTACTTCACAATAACCTCTAACAATGGTACTAACATAACCCCTGACACTACAACCCATCTACTAGGAGTAACAATTGATAACAACCTTAGCTATGATGACCACATTAATTCTACAATAAAGTCTGTTAACAAAAAACTAGGCACCCTTTACAGAATCAAACCCTTCCTCACCCCATCAGCCAGAATGACTATTGCCCAGACTCATCTAATCTCTACCCTGTTCTATGCTTCTGCGATATACACCAATCTATCTAAGAACAACCTTACCAAACTTTCCACCAATTATAATAATATTGCCAGATTTGCCACTGGTACCCCATTTAGAACTCATCACTGTCTCAACCTTAAACAACTGGGATGGCTAGAACTGCAAAATCAACTACTCTGTCAACAACTAGTTATCACCCAAAAGATCCTTTATCACCCTAACAATACCTCTATCCTCACTAATCTGATCACACCATACAAAAATCTTGAAACACTACGCTCAGCAAACAAGCTCCTTGTTGCCACTACTAAGTCAAAAAACAAAGCTGGGGACATAACAACACAGTAGGTAAAAACTGGAACCAGCTTCCTACTGAACTATCCACCCTTGCCTCTACTTTCCAATTTAAAAAACATCTTAAAGAACATCTTAAATCTCACTGGCTTCGTCCATGCTCCAACCCTGACTGACATCTTATTCCCCTTCTTGCTCTCTCTACACTTCTCTTCCATACTATTCTTTGATGCTTACTTTGTATTCTTAAAAAATTATATTATTGTCTTTGTTTATCTCTCTGTTTTTGATATTAACTTCAACCTACTAAATGACTTATTACTAGTTTTGTTCTTGCCAACACAGACAATGTACTGTAACTTGACTAATTACTAAATATTGTATTCTTTGTCACTGCTAGTGCTTGGAGCATTTCTCCCCGGGCCTCTACTGAAAATGGACATATATCCAGTTAGACTAGCCCGGTCAACAAATGTAAAATAAATAATAAAAATAAATAACAATATATATATATATATATATATATATGTATGCATATATATATATATATATATATATATATATATATATATATATATACATATGTGTGTGTATGTATATGTATATATACATTATATATATATATATATATATATATATATCATCACAATGGTGCAGTCCGAGATCCCTTCTGAAAATGTACCTATGTGGCTGAGGATGTGAGAGCATTATTCAGGCTTATTCCTTAACAGAAAAGAGTGTTTTCAAGAGAAAAACCCTTGTATTCCACTGAAAGAGACAGAGAAAACAGAAATATTACAGAGAAGTGGTTAAGTAATATCCACCTTTGCACCATAACTCAAAATGCAAGAAAAGCCATGCTTACTACAGCTATTTCTCTGCTGTCTACATAATCATTTGCAATTTGTTCCTTAGCTGAGATTTTTATAAGAATACTGTTCTCAGAAGCATTTGATTATAACATACAACATATGCCATCTGCTGGGGTCACTAACTGCAATAATTCATTAGTGACTAGCACACAGTCGTTTTGTACAGTGTATGACTATTACTAAATCAAAGCTATTCAGTGTGTAACTCAGGGAAAGGCATTCTGATGCAAGCAGGTAATAACTCAGTAATCTTACATATTCCATGGCTACTATATCCAAGCTGTATAGTCTGTATATTCCCTTTCCATGACCTGGTATATGTTTGCCTACTTAACCTTGACCCCCTGAGATGTTGCCAGAACTCTTAAAAACAAAACAAACCTTAAAAAGGATGACGTCCATGTTATCTGAGATAAACATGTAGTGTAGAAATCTCTCCCTCCTTTAGTTCTTAGAAGAGCCACCTAAGTGTCTGGGTTATTGCAAAAAGATACAAGTTGGTAGAATATAGACAGCTCTATCTTGTACTTCACTGTACAGTCATTTCCTCTTGGGACTTCCCATTGCCCAAGAGAGAAAGTTATGTCCTACAGAGTAAAAGTCATCTTAATATCAAGGAACACAACTCATATATTGTCTAGTCATTCCTTTACTGTCTTTTGATAAACCCACAGCGGTTGCAGTGTCCTAAATTAGGGATTAAACCTTCTAGTCTCATAGCCAATATCTATGCCCAGATCCTACCATATTGTATCAGTGAGGAAAATAGACTTACATATATATATATATATATATATATATATATATATATATATATATGTATATATATTTTATATATATGGATCCATATCAGAACATCAATTTACCATAATACCGTTCTGCATATGATCAAGATGGAAACACTGCAAATCCACAAAATCAGAAGTAAACATTGCCGAAAGTGTAAAACACTAAAATGCAACTGCACATGCGCTGCCAGCATTTACCATTTTCCCCACTGTAGTGGGATCTCAGAGTTGGTATATATAATTTACATGAGGTGTGGGGTGTGCAACATTATGAAATGTGTAATTTTGTTTAAAATGTTTCTTTTTTATTTATATTGTTGTAGAGGTTTTGACTGCTGCTGGTGGCACATGCGCAGTTGTGTTTCAGTGTTTTACACTTTCTACAATGTTTACTTTCACTTTTGTGGATTTACGGTGTTTCCTTCTTGATCATATGCAGTTCGGTATTATGGTAAGTGGACTTTCTGATAAGAATCCATATATATATATATATATATATATATATATATATATATATATATGTGTGTGTGTGTGTGTGTGTGTGTGTGTGTGTGTGTGTGTAGGTATATACATATTTCCTTGTCATGAGCTTCCTTACAGAGCATGACAACACTGGACCTAATATAAGTTAGAAATAGACAACCCCCCCCCCTTTGACATTGCTTAACATACCCAGAAGGGCTGCTAGTATAGTCTCTTGGAAGATCCTATAAAACTCAATGGGTTGTGTGCCCGTTCCTAATGTCTGTTGTTTCCCTCATTTCCTGCAAATTAAGCCCTTCGATAAATCATTTCATTTTCTCAGAAGAGACTGTTCGACCTTGAGTCCCCTGTCCGCTGACCCACACTCACTGTGTATGTCCTTGATGTATGGATTTCTTTATAAAACTGAACAATCACTTATCTTAACCAACTGGCCTCTGTTGCCTTCCCTCCAGAAAAAGATTCAGTTCAAGGATCTGCCTGTTCTTAATCCTCTTATTTAAAATCTATGCCAAGGACCTGTTGACCTTTCCCCTTCTATCCAATAACATTTATATAGGTCATTGACCTTCTTCTTCACCTCCATGCTTTGTCTCTGACTCTGTCTCTGACTCTGTGCTACCACAATCTTCAATCTTTCCTCCCTCCCCAAGCTTGTGTCTTAATCTTTATTCCTTAAATCAACCTGTTGGTATCATAGTTTTCTAATATCCTCACTATAGATTCCGTCCTTTCTCCTTTTTCTGTCCTGGGTCATCATGTTCTCTCCTACCCAACTTAATGGCATTCCACCAATAGGCTGTATGCCCAGTACTATTTACTGGGTTATCGCATCTATTCTGTTGTATTAGTGTATTCAGCCATCTTTGCCTCTCTTTCGCCTTCTAAAAGCCTTGTCTGCCTTTTCCATTTGATCCCTAGAACATCTGACAACCTGAGTATGGTCCACAAAACACACGTTTATTATCCCACTAACACAAATCCTTTCCATGGTCTCTCACTTTTCCAGGAATCAATCTGTTCTACTCCTCTGTCTTTCTGAGTCACTAGTATAAAGTAGATTGTCTAAGCTCTCTTATTACTTTTTTTTGCAGATTCTTTCCATATTTCTTGCCACCTCTTTATTTAAAATGATAGTCCAGTTGCCACCTATTGTTCTGAATTGCGGTTTCTTATCTGATTCTTCACACTAGCACAAAAGCAAGACAAGAATCCTCCTATTTGTATTTGGGTCATCAACATTCCCTGTCTTCCGGGAGTATATTTAATGCTTCAAGATAGCAATGTACCACCTACTGTCTTTTTTCCCATATATAAAACAATGCATTCATTCACTTCCTTGACAGTTCTTTTATCTTCTGTTTTTACAGAACTAAATGCTGCAACATCCCACCCCATGTGTTGCATGTTTTTCCTTGTCTGGTTCACTTCCTGTAACATAATAACACATCTTTATTCCTTCTAGCTTTCTATGACTTCTTCCCCTATTAATGGAGTGACCCATATCCTCTACATTCCATGATGTGGTATAAACCCCTTACTGCTGCCTCCACCATCCATACCACTAAGTTAGTTATTTGGATTGAACTGTCTATACTCAACCCATGGGGTAATGAGGTGCAGTTGGACATCTTGTGTCCTTAATAGGATGCACACTGAGTAATGCGCTTATATCCTCTCCATCGTCCTCCCTCAAAGCTCATTACCCAAATGATTGGGCTTTGACAGAACCCCCAGTCATCACTTACATTACTTTGAAAATGTTACTGTCATGACATTTCATTCTGTCTCTCATTGTGTCTGCTTATCTCACCTTGAAGAAGTACAATTTCCTTACTTCTGGTGGAGAGCATGCCTTTCAACTGTCCAGATTTTTGCAGAATGTCTAAATTTTTTCCTCATATTTTTTATCAGTCCATCATAACATTTGTGGTTTTCTGGCAAATCACTGGGGATTGAAGTCAGAATAATAGGTATTTGAGTTTCAGACTTCATATCCTTCATAACATTTATACTAATATAAATCCTATTTTTCCTAGCAGCTTTCTGAGTTTGTAAGAACACTAGTTAAAATTCATCCTTTTTTGGAGGACTTTGACCTCACTCCATTATTTCAGGCTTTGCCCAAATTTCCTGAGCTAAAAGGTTGAGAGGTATGGTGGAAAAATTACAAATACAAAAACAAATGAACAGGATGAGTAATCAGAACCATAGTAAGAGATGTGTGAAGACAGTAGCTGCCAGGGTAGAAGCAGTTAGAGGCAAGACTGGCAGGTTTGAACAGATGCTGTTTGCATCCTGCCTGGAACTGCATATGAGCATCCACCATCACACAACTGTAGCTGCTTAAATGCTTAAATAACAGTCAGTGTGTGAAGACAGCTGGAAACTGTTAACATATGTAGGTAATAGCTCTTTGCTACGTTCACACACTGACTTCTTAAAGCAAAGAGAATCTATGCCTAAAAGTAATGGTGTTTTCATTTATGTAGCATAGCTATGAGGCACCTGTTTGCTACAATGTATGAATGAAAGTGCTGCTCCATCTAAGTGTAAATAGTAAACAATATGTTGTTGTTGTTGTTGTCGTGTCTTTCGGCTTATCCCGGTTAGGGGTCGCCACAGCGGAACTCCGGTCCGCTAATGTTTGGTAGTGGATTTTTACATGCCGAGTTACCAGCCCTGATGCACAACCTTCAACGAAGGCACGCCCATTCATGCATGCCTCCACACAGAAGACGCTCTAGCTGAGAATCGAACGGGACAATGTCTTGCTGTGAGGCGACAATGCTACCGCAGCACCACTACCGTGGTATTCAATATGTACTGGTTTGTATTTAAACAAGGGAAACATGTATCAAACATACAAACTACAGTTAAATACCACTTGATTCTGTCGACCTAATTATGATCTGTGTGTGTGTGTGTGTGTGTGTGTGTGTGTGTGTGTGTGTGTGTGTGTGTGTGTGTGTGTGTAAAGTTTTTTTTTCTAGGTGTTTCGGCTGATACAAGCTTCCACTTAGTTGGACATGATCTATTCATTCCTTTATCCAGGCTTTTTGTCAGTAACCAGGCAAGATTGGCACTAGTGTATAGCATCTAAGCAATGGTGAAGGTGCTGGATGCCTTCCCCTGACAGCCTGGCAATGAGCATTTTTGTAGGCATGGACTTCTCCCTTGGGTGAGGAAGATGTGCACTCCATTTCACCACGTAGGCTCATGATGCCTTCCCAAGTGAGTGCAGAATTCTGGTACTACCAGGTGGTGATTTGCTGAGCCTAACGCATACCCCTCATACTGTTAATTTAGATTACCGCTACTTTTCCTCTGAGCAATTGTGGCAGTGAAAAGCTAGATCTATCCCTTCCTCCTTCCATTACAGACATGTCCACCAGCCCCTGCCAGCTCCATCACACGACGTAAGCACTAACTGAACTTACACTTCCTGTGCTTTATCCCACTACAGCACTGAAGCTGTCTGTGCAAAAAGAGCTTGATCTTTCAAGGAATCAGTTTAGGTAAAATGTGTATTGACCTTACTTTATGCACACCTCAGGTTGCAGGACAAGTGAGGAAATGCCCATATTCTTGCCACACTATTTTGTTATCCTTCTTTTTTAGTCTGCTACCTAATGGGACTGTTCTTCCAATGTTGGTGTGTGAAGAAGAGTTTGTAACTGATATCACTTTTACATTTAAATTTCTCCTTCACTTGCATGGCATAGAGATAAGCGGTCAAATACAATGTCTCCAGATATCTCCCGAGAAGAATTGTTTCTCCAGTGACTCCATTTGTTAACAAACTGTCCTTCTCATTTACTGCTCTGCCTTCTTAACTTATCATTAGTTCTCTTCTCCCTAGAGAGCTGGATACCGCATTCATGACCTCTCCTGTGGCATGCACTCTTCTCTGTCTTCTTGCTGATGTCATCCATGGGTTGTATCTTACTCCTTTTGCTATGGGAAGTAGAAGGAGCTTGTGCATTGTACTGCCTGTACCTTCTAGTCATTAAACAGCTGACTATTCCAAGATCATGCTGATGGGCAAGCCCAAAAAAAGTTAACGTGGAGATCACCATGTCCATCAGCTGATTCCTCCCATTTCGGTTGCTTAGCCATTATCTGGACATATAGAGCTGTTTTATCCACTACACCAAACAATTCGTTGTTCCTTTCTACTACAATTAACCTGGCTGGATAAGCCATGCATAATGCAATCATGAGAGCATTCCTGACTTTCCAGTAAGCCAGTCTGTAATGTGGAAAAAATGTTTATCACTGGTAACTTTTAGTGTTATGCTTTTTAACAGTAGGTAATTAATTAGTAAGCAGTCCTTTACCCTAAATAAATGCATTTTATACATCATCTGTCTGGGATACAGATAATTCCTAGGATGACACTCAACATTTTCATTGCTAACTGTGGATCAGTCCAGTTAATTGACAGAATGCACCACAGGAAGCATACTTGTAACAGGAAAACCTCCTGCTCAACTTTGGATAAACTTTCAGAAGCAGCCTTAATCCTAATTTTCTGTTTGTGACTCCCATTTTCTAGGTCGTTAGTCATTTTCAGTCCAGATAAGCAATGATTTACTCTTTCTCCTTGCTCTTTTATTAAATATTCATGATGTTGGGAGTGCATATTAAGTGATTCACATCAGTGGCAAATCCTCTGAAAAATTTTCTTGTTAATGAAGCCAAGATTGTAGCCTTGCAATTTCTCAGAGTACCATTTAAGCTGTCTCCATTGTCTTTCTAAACTGATATTTTGTCACATCTGAGCCCAGGTCTTACATAGTGGGATATTATGTTTGCCTTGCTCCATTTCTGCAGCTTGCCAAGCCCTTTGGGACCTTCAGTTCACCTTCAGAAAACCAGTGGTCTACAAATACTTATACTAGTGACGTTATGAAATAAACTAGATGTGCACGAGGGATAGGTTCCTAACTCAACATAGTCCCAGACTATAGGAGACGTTACAATTACAGGTCAAGTATAATGCTTGTTTATTTGCCTTTAAGGCTAGTCTTTGATGATTGTATGGGCAAACATACATTTACATCAGGGTTATCATGTATGGTCCTCATACTTCATAACTTGTTAGTGCAAGAAATCTGGACAGGACAAAGCCTAAAATAATGGGGGGACAAAGCCCCAAAAATAGGGACATATATTGCATATTGCTCTTATAAACTTATAAATTTGCTGGTAAAAAAAAGATTTGTGTTAGCATGCATTTTCTGAAGGATATGAAGTCTGAAACACAAATGTATGCCATTATTTAGTAACTTCAGTTCTAGTGATTTGCCAGAAAAAACACAAATTTTATGAAGAACAGACCAAACATATGAGACAGAAATCTTGACATTCAGTGAAAATCTGGACAGCTGAGATGTATGATGGTCCTCCTTGACTTTGGACATAGGTACTATTACATACTTGTAAAGGATGGCAAGAACTTTAAAGTGTTTCTACTTGGAGGTGTATATGACTAGGCCTCTTGTGGCCTCTGTGATCGCTTATCTAGTGCTACATCTATATTACTATAGCAATAACTAAAGACCCAGTGTGGTGTATTGAAGATTTACTCATAGATGATGTGGTTTAATCATGAGTGAGACGCCAGAGTGATTAAAGAAAGGCAAGCATGGGTAAATCTTCAATATATCATACCCAGGAGTTGGCTATTGCTATTATAAAGGGAGAGGCACTTAGTGATCTAAAAAGAATAATTTTGTAAAACTGTTTACTACCACAATATAAGTTCACTTGGAGGGCATTTTAAGCCAATTTCCATTTTGGGGCTTGAATTAACATTTCCTGATGGGTCTTACCTATCCCATGGCTGATAATTATATATTAGCCCTAGTGAGAATAACTATGCTCATACCATAGATAATTTGAGGTGACCCATGTAAGAGATGCAGCATTTATGACTTGCCTCTATCTATTAATAGTACGAGGGGCAATCCTGGAGTACATTTTCTATTACCCATCCTTAGATCCAAGTTGCATTTAAATATGGACAGGGATGAGCTTTGTTTTACTTGAATGGATAGTCTGTTCTTGAGCAGTGGTAGTCTCTGTGATATATATCCATCTCTCCACAACATTCAGTTTAGATACCTGGACTGAGTACTTCTGATGCCATTTGACTTGCTGATGTTCAGTAGGTCTATCAGTATTGGGTGGGTGGATGCCTTGTATGCCAGACACAGGTCAGCTCTAAGCACTCTGTAGGATACTGAGTATAGTGATAAATCTTTGAGGTGGTCCATGCAAGACATATTGTTTAAGACTTGTATCCTTTTAGTAAGGAATCTCTATGGGAATTCCATTTGTTGCATGGGTCTGGACAGATACATGCCAAAGTGACACAATGACAAATATCATATCAGATGGCACATTCATAGTTAAATACAAATGCCATTCTTGCAAACACGCAAGCAAAGCACAAACAAATCACACATAAAAATACATTAAACTACTTAAAACCTATACTAAAACACAAATCTGTACAAACATTACCACAATGCATCACCACCAAGAAAGGGAAATACACACAGAATTGTCTTTGCAAGCTCTGTGAACTAAACACACACACACACACACACACACATATATATGTATATATATATATATATATATATATATATATATATATATATATAGGGTTCCTATTAGAACGACGAAAATGCATTTTGTCTAATGCGTTTTCGTTGACACATGTAGGGCGAACAGGCAAAACAGCAAAGTGGCTGTTCAGCAAATTATTTCCCTGGGAAAGAAGTCACTTGACCGCTTTGTTGCTTTGCCGTGTTCTGAAGTGTAGTGTGGTCCCTTGTCCAGTATAGCTCTCGAGCATGATTGTGCAACAGTTACTGACCTTAGGGTTAGGGTGCTGGTTAAAGTAAGTGCATATGTATGAAAGTGTTTACTGTTTTTTATTTTGCATTAGATGTATGGTTGAGTTACGTGTGTATGTGTTTTCAGCTGTTTACTTTTGTTTTGGGGGGTAGAATTAGGGTTAAGGTAAGTGTGTATGTGTTTGGAACTGTTCATGTAAATGTGCGAGAGTTACTGACTTTAGGGTTAGGGTGCGGGTTAAGGTAAGTATATATGTTTTAAAATGTTTACTGTTCTTTCTTTGTTAGATGTATGGTTGGGTTATGTGCATATGTGTATTTAGTTGCTTACTGTTTTTTGGGGGGTATAATTAGGGTGAGGGTACGTGTGTATGTGTTTGGAAGTGTTTAATGTTTTTTTTTGTGGGGGGGGGTTGGAACAGCGATTTCTTTCCCTAGGAAAGAAATTGCTGTTCTGTGGTTTCGACATTTTCAGCTTTCGCTGAAAATGTGTTGATGAAACACTGTTCGCTGTTTTCACCATTCGGTGTTTTAATATAGACCCTATATATACTTATATATATATATATATATATATATATATATATATATATATATATATATATATGTGTGTGTGTGTATATATATATATATACACACACACACACACACACACACACACACACACACACACACACACACACACACACACACACACATATATACAGTATACAATATATTACATATATATTGTGTGTGAGCAAATATGCACACATCTTTAAAAGGATACTTTCCAAGCATTTACATCTTTGTCATCAAATCATTTTTTCCACAGGCATACAGGCTTCCAGTTTCTTTTGTAATTTAATATGCCCCTTTCTTAAATTACATAATTTGGGAGAGTTTTAGCTTTAGTTCCTTCTAGAGGCAATACTAATAGTACCCAAGTGGGGAGGAGCCACTGCTTTCTCATAACTGACCTCTTTTTATGTTAGTGTGCTTAGACTGACATAGCGTTCTCTCCATCTAAACCAACAGTAAATAAAATAAATCAGCACAAAATCACTGCCTACGACTTTCTCAGCTACACAACATTACAACAGTAGGCAAAAATGTGTCCTATTTTTAATATTCAGCAATGCAACTGGTTATTACCATCTGCCTGACAGATTTATTAATTTAATGCCTGCCTGACTTCTTACTTTTACCTGCTTTTAAAGTGCTAAGGTGAATGATTGCTTGATTGTCAGCAAGCAGGCACTGCAGGTAGAGCAGGAGCTGGAGACGTAGGCAGCCACGTGGTGGGTACAATGCACATGTTATGTATAAACAGAGCTCTGTCATTGAGAGAGTTTATAGTTTCTTCTTCCCTTTAGTGAACTCAGAGAAAAGGCAGACATTGTATTTGCAGTTTGGGTACCCAATGCAGGGGAATAGGTTGCAGTCTGCAGGTATACTAAGTATGCGTCAATAGTAGGTTTTGAACTCAGAGCAGCGACCTAATCTTAAATGAAGTCAAGACACAGCAACGGGTGCTGCTATTAGCTGGCTAGCAAACAAGATAATGCATAGACACAAAAGAAAAACAGTTTACTTCTGATGCACAATTTCCTCTCTCTAGTCAATCAGAAAGATCAAACTATCTGAATAAAATACATCGTTTCTCAAAAATATCTGCTGCATTAACATGCTTCTGTGCACTGTTCCCAGTAGGACATAACTCTCAGTGTAATCCAATCTCGAAAATTAGCAATGTCAAAGCAGTAAGGCAATCATACAGATTAAAAAATAAATATCAGCTGTGTATTGAAGAAATGCAACATCTGTTAAATAATTTTTATAAAACAAATATTCCCTGAAACACAAGTTTTACCATTGCTAACAGTGCATAATGCAATATTTCTGAATTCATAACATGCAAGTACCTGCCAGAGCTACTACAGTAACAAAAAATGAGCTATTTATGGATTTGTAATTTTAGGTTCCTTGATTTACTGTAACGTAACAGAGATAAACCCAATTGCGAAAAATAGTCTTTCACTCATTCACCCACAACAGGCAAATCTGTTTGGGTGCCTCTGCCTGAAATTGTTGCTATTTTTGCTCATCATTCACAGGCTACTGTATCAAATACTATCACAGCAGAACACTCAGTTTAATGTTCTCTTCAGATGGTATGTAGTATGCATTTTAATTTTAATATATCAACACTGAGGTTTTTTCCAACCTTTAGACTTTTAGAAAAAGGAGGAGAGACAAAGAGAGACATACACAGCAACGTAACTGTGCCTACTGAAGAACAAATTTCAAAAGACTTAGTTGTACTCCTTAAATATAATAAAAAAAAAAAACAAAAAGTAAAATACTGTAATTACATTACAATAAAGCATTCTGAAAAGTAGCATCTTTCATAACTATACATGTGAACTGTTCCAGCCTGAAACATCTGCTTGCTCCTTCCTAGTGACCTAACGTAAGAAAATAAAATAAATAAGAAAATAAATAAATAAATACCAAAGTTGCCCAAGCATTTCTCACAATCAAGTACAAAACAACTATACACACAAAACAGACCAACTACATGTCTTCATAATTCAGAAGACCAAGAAGCTTCAAGTCACCTTGGTTCTGTATGTTCTACATTCCGCCTAAGTGAAACGTAAAACACAGTGATTTACTGATAACCGATTTAGCACAGCAGATTCATTCCTATGGAATCAATCTGACTCAACTGAAATTGTGGAAGCACACTGTACTACAGTGACATTCTGAGCTACTAAAGCCCAAAACAAGCATTACTCTAATTACATTAGTAAGCAACCACATAGTTTTCAAGGTTTCACAATGAAACCAAAAGCAAGGGGTATTCAGTAAGTGTTATAAGTGACATCATTGCATTTCAAAAACAGAATATGGATTGTACCACAACAGTGCGCAAGTTTACTGATTTCATTCCAAAACCACTGAACAGCAAACTATAAGATGCAAGACCTCCAGATTAAAATAATTCGACACCGTAAAACTCCACTGCCAATCATGAGCAGACAGGTGATCCACTGTGGTGACCCCTAACCGGGAAAAAGCCGAAAGAAGAAGATAGTGCAATACCACAAAGCAATCCAGTCCGAAGCAGCTACTAAAATGTGTCTGCTAAACGTGTATGACAATATACTCAGTCTTTAAATCCATTGTGCTTTTTGATCCTTACTGCCTTATTGTGCCACTTTAATTACTGCACTGTTGTCAGACAAAACTAGTAGCTCTCAGATTTTTAATTTCAAATGCTAACAAAACAGAACTGTAAGTACCCTTAAAACATAATGAACACAGACAAAAGCCATGTGTGCATCATTATGCACATATATATGCTTTATTTGTAGGGGGCATGCTGCCATATATGTAAGTGGTATCACCATTACCCCTTCTACTCAAGTTTTCTAATTTGTCTTGACAAGTAACAATATCTACAATGCAAATAAAGTAGTGTACCATGCAACAATGCAACAGAAACGTTCATCTTCACAATTGGATTGTTTGAATGCTGCAACTTTCTAATCAAAAAAGTGCCATAACACTGCTAGTTGCCCTGTAACAGAAATAAAGCTATGCAACCATGTTCCAAACTCAGCAATGGAAACGCACATATAAAAATCAACTTAAATTAACCTGAACTCAAAGCACTCGGGAGCAGAGCAGAATCAGCAAAACACTCGGGAGCAGAAAACTCTCTGTACTGAAACAGGCAACAACAAAATGCGATGATTTCTGCAATAAGAAAACACTCGGGCAACAAGTTACAACAACAAAACCAAAACTCTCCTTACCTGACAGCAATGATCAGCATAAACACTCGGGGAGGTAGCATAACTGTGTACCCAAAATACTTGCTTAACAGAACAATTCTGCGTGGATAATTAAGGAGTGGACTTCCGTGTTGGAGTGCAATGCATGCATGGGTCCTTAAAGGAGCTGCCACCGTGGAGTTTTTTTATTTTTTTTTAAATTGTTGAAGCCTCATGGCTGATTGCCAAGTAATTAGTGAAGATTGTCTTGCAGCTATAAAAGTGGGGAGGGCTCTCCCTCCCCCTCACCCTATGGTTCGGGTGCCCATGTAAACAAGTACATGAAATTTCCCACTTACACTATTTCCTCATCATGTTTCCATTTTTAAACTTGCTCACAGCAAGAAAAAAAAATAAAATAATGTGCTTCTTATTGTCTGGCATGTATCTGGCAATATGAAGAATAATAATATTAATTGCTCATAGAAGTAAACAAAAAAAGACTTTCAGTTAATGTACATTCTGACTTTACCAGAAAAAGATTTAGTTATCATGTAGATTCCAAGTTCACTATATCAGAAAATGGCTTTGCTGTTTTTTATGTTTTACATCTACTTGTGTACAAGCATTAGAATTCAGGCATTTTTTTTTTCTGTAGTGCAGTTTTGGAGTTGTTTGCATTTCACATACATGCAAGGTATTGTCAGGAAAATATTTTTCTTATTTATTTAACATTTGTTAAGCGGGAAAGTCTGACTTGGAACAAGGCAATTTTCAGCAGAGGCCCGGCAGAAACACTCCAGACATGTCTTTATAATGTGGGAGAAAATCAGCGGAAACCCACACGAAAGACATGCAGATTCTGCACAGAAGGCATACCAGCCGAGACTCAAACCAGAGAACCTCTGGCTGTGAGGTGACAATGCTACTGCTACACCACTGCACCAACTACATGTGTTTGGAGTAATGTAACGGCTAATTTCATTTTTGAATATTAAACTTGTTTGCACATTACTGCAACATCAGTTTTGCCTGTAAGAGTGCTGACTATAGTAACGTAGGAAAGGAAACATACAGTGGAATAATTAATTACTATAAAGCTGAAAACTTTTTCATCTGAAGAATTTGTTTTATTGACTTAGTTTGTTATGCTTCTTAATATAAAGCCATTTCTCTGATTCCGCACAGTGGTGGACAACAACGACGAGTATCTCTTGGTGTTGCACTCCTTCAAGGGCCCCAGCTGCTGATACTAGATGAACCCACAGTTGGAGTGGACCCAGTACTTAGAGCCAGGTAATTTAACTTATCTATATTTAAAGTGCAATAAAGTTAATTTTTTAAGTGACCTATATCACAACTTACAGTTTCTTACTGTTTTTTTCTGCATTTTGATGTTGTGTTATATACACTCTAAGCACACTGGTGAATCAGTGTTGAGTCTCTGCATAAAGCATGAATCTGTGAAGCATTAAAATGCATGGCATTACAGCATAACAAGAGAGAAAAAAGTAAGCCACAAAGGGTAACAGGCAACAAGGCTAGCATAATGAAAATATACTGCCAAGTACTTCAGTAATAGGGGGGCCAGAGCTGATTCTGCCCTTTCAAAAGGCCCAAATAAAGAATTATTTAGGCTCTTACACATGGGTCTGCTTCTGTACAGTCAAACGAGCCACTTAGAGGCATAGTGAAATCAAATATCATGTAAACAGGCTATTAGATAGTGAGGGAAAAGAAACAGGTTCAGCTTCAATCTTTATACTGAAGTATATCACAGTGACTAAAAATGTCACATTTTTAAATCACGCCTTGCAGCAAGATGCATCTTGAAGTTAAGATATAATCTAATCATTATGATATGGCAGGATATAGGTTATTAAATAACAATATGCAGATATATGCGTTAACCACGTAACAAAAAACGCTGTGTCTTATATACTGTAATAATACCATGGATTCATATAATCCCAGGATTACTGTAGGATTTTGGCTCTACTATTAATTCTCAAAGCAAGTCATGCAAACTAACCAATCCCCAGCTTTGCTCCTCTGCACCACCTTACCCATATATTTTAACCCTAAGCCTATCCTTGCCCCTAACCCTATTCATTATGTCACTAAAACCTCTTTCCCTAACAGTACCACTATACACGACAAAAGGGCACAGAACACACACACTAAACATGCAAAACAATAAATTTATCCCCTTAGTAAACCCTTACCCTAACCTGTAACACTTGCACAACACATCAACCACTATATCCTTTTCACTCATTCATTTTTCTGCACACTCCTACCTACAAACACTATAGAAATCATGCAAAAAATGTGTAAATTCCATCAAATGTGCTTTCAATGTTTTTTACCTCCTTAAAAATCTTCAGTTAAATGTTCTTTAGATGTTTTGAGCTGCAGAGTTGTAAATATATGTATATTTGTATATATATATATATATGTGTGTGTGTGTGTGTGTGTGTGTGTGTGTGTGTGTGTGTGTGTGTATATATATATATATATATATATATATATATATATATATCTAGATAGATAGATTGATAGCTACATATGGGTGTTGGGCTGTCGGACGCCCTATTGAAATCACAGGATGCTGACATCCAGGAGATTGACATCAGAATGTCAACTGAATAAATATCAACACATTCTGTGCATGTCAGAGAAGGCTAAATAAGCAAGTGTTTTTGCAGGGGGTTAAGCCCCCCCATACCCTCCATGTGGGATGCTGTGCCATCATATCCCTTGCAAATTATATTTGCTAACTCCAATACTGGACAATCCTCAGGGAGAGGACATATTCCCTTAGCCAGGGATTGTTGATCTTGTACAGCTGTTGACCAACTGTCTTTTTCGAACAAATGGCGTAGACCAAACAGGTCTTGGAATCCTGTGTGTAATAGGGTGTCCGGTACACTCATATCTATATAGCTATATCTATATCTATATCTAAATAAATATATATATATATATATATATATATATATATATATATATATATATATATATATATATGTGTGTGTGTGTGTGTGTATGTATATATATATATATCTCTCTCTATATATATATATATATATATATATATGTGTGTGTGTGTGTGTGTGTGTGTATCTATATCTATATATATATATATATATATATATATATATATATATATATATGTGTGTGTGTGTGTGTGTCTAGATAAATAGACAGGTAGCTCTCTCCCTCTCTTAAAGAGGAGAACACAGAAGGAAAACATCAAGATGGATGCGCTGGAGAAGGTGGAGGTGGAGGGCTACTATGTTTTGGTGGGGGAAAGACCTCCTCTATTTTTTCATTTTTTTTTTCTTAAATAAGAGAGTAGTGTGGGGGGTAGGTAGGAGGATACAGGAAGGAGGATAAGGGAAGGAAATGGGTAAGGAGAACTCTAGCCCAACAACCATAGCCAATCCACAAGGTTTCAAATGTTTCCACGGCCAAAGAGTGTTGCAGTGGAAGACCCCATTGCTCAGTGGGTGGGGATATGTGGTGGTATGGTGGTAGGCACTATCCAGGGCAGTGAGTCTCCTACCTGTTGAAGAAAATCCTCGACTGGCTGAAGCCATCTGTCCATGACCTGCTCCACCACATCCTCAACCAAGTCCTGAAGACCATTTTCAGAGAGGATTGCCCAGCTGCCATGTGCCAGGGTACCTACAGGACTGGTGCCACCACCCCAACACTGTGAATATGCTCGGGGATGGGCAGAGGGTGAATGTTTCACAACCTGGCTGGCTGCTTCTAAGGATGCCTAATCCATAGTAAAATGAACAGTAAAGGGAGAGAAAGAAAATGAAGGACAAAGGAATGCAAAATTGAACTAAAGAAAAGAGAGAAAAGGGGAGGAGCCACAAAGAAGAAATGCACAGACTAAATTCACACATAATGTTAACCATTATTCAAATCTTTAGTATCAGTGAATTTTATTTTTATTAAATCTTTATTGAACTAAAACAAAGTGTGTGGGAAATGCTAATGTATAAATGGAAGCACTCAGTGTAGTGCCACCAAGTCTTGGTGTTTTTTTTTTTTTTTACATTTGCACTCAACTGATACTAATGAGATATGCTGATTTAACATAAGAAATAGTAATACATTTGAAATTTCTGCCTGATATGGATTTGGTAGCAATACTGTACAGAAAGCACTTTAGTTCTTCTATTAGCTTGATGTATAAATACCCTCACAGTTATTTATAGCAACAATATCAGTTAAGAAAACAACATTTATTATTAGACATTTCTTTTTGCAAATATTACGTTTTTTTTTTTAATTATTCTTACTCTGACTTTCATAACAACCTAGCCAGTCTCCTACATTGTTGACTGGTGTTAGACTGGATTTCCTCCTCAGCTTCATAGAGATCACATATGGCATAGTTGAATACTAGGCTAACTACCCTGAAGGGCCATTTTAAGCCTACCCAATATCACAAGGTCAGAATCAAACCCTGAATGTTGTGTTTATATGATGAAGACATTAACCATTACTCCAGACTCACTCTTAAAAAACAACCAGAGGCTATAATTAGATTTGAACTTATGACCCTTGGTTTAAAAGGTCAGTGCTGTAACCCCTGAGCTACAAGGCCCATGTCTGCCTCTTTACCTTAATATTTCTAGTATGACTTCTAGTACTACATTGCAGTTACTATTTTACTTGCTTTGCACATGTGCTTATTTCTTTAAGCATTATGCTTAATATCAGAGCTTTGGCCGGCTAACATCTACCTGAAATCAGCTGGATGTATAAGTGAATTTAAGTACACTTTTATCTACTCTTTTGCATATAGTACTGTATTTAATTTATTTATGTGTGTTTTTCAATGAATATTAACTCAACTGAGGTTGTGGCTGTCTCTCTACAAAGTACTTTTTAGAATTTCTGTGTAGCCATTGATAGCAGTGGGGGGGGGGGTAGTTTCAGCTCATCACTGACATTCTGTCTTGCCTTTATATAAGTGGTACATTTTGAGTTATCTCTGCTTAATATCAATGCTTTGGCCAGGTAACATCTACCTGAAATCAGCTGGATGTATAAGTGAATCTAAGTACACTTTCATATGCTCTTTTGCATATAGTACTGTATTTAATTTATTTATTTGTGTTATTCACTGAATATTAACTCAACTGAAGTTGTGGCTGTCTCTCTACAGAGTACTTTTTAGAATTTCTGTGTAGCCATTGATAGCAGTGGGGGTAGTTTCAGCTCATCACTGACATTCTGTCTTGCCTTTATATAAGTGGTACATTTTGAGTTATCTCTGCTTACTATCAGTGCTTTGGCTGGCTAACATCTACCTGAAATCAGCTGGATGTATAAGTGAATTTAAGTACACTTTTATCTGCTCTTTTGCGTATAGTACTGTATTTAATTTATTTATTTGTGTTTTTCACTGAATATTAACTCAACTGAAGTTGTGGCTGTCTCTCTACAGTTAGTTTCCCACCCGCCCTCTCTGTTCTTGTTTTGTTGTTAATGTTGGTGGCTTTGAAAATGCCTGCCCCTCTTGTAGATTTGTATTTGGATACTCCTTCTGGGCCCATCTCATTTGCTCACTCAACTGAGTGCAGTGAGAACATATTCTGATTTCAGGCACTCCTACTGTGTACAAAGAGAGCATTTAGGAAGGACAACCCTGTAGCCTCTTAATCCTGCTCTGTTCCCTCCCTCAAAAAAAAAAAAAAAAATATATATATATATATATATATATATATATATATATATATATATATATATATTTCACTGCTCTTACTGTAACTGTCTTAGTTGCTGTTCTGCGTGCTGTTCAGTCGCTCTTACTCTGCACTTATTACTGCTAGTTAGTAGCCTTCTAATTTACTGCCTTCTGCACTTGTTTTTTAGTCATTTGTTAATTTAATTGCATTTATTTGAACTGTATTTGCCATAGTGTTGCTACACACTCGGGTGTGCTTGCCTGCACTGCGATTTGAATTGTATTTACTGCTGTTTTAGCTGCTTTTCTGTAACAAAAGAAAATTCTAAGCCTGTTTCCTGCCTTTCCTGTAACTAGTCAAGTCCAGATACAGGCTTGCTGTTTCCAGGACTGTTGGTAAGCTTCTGAGCCCCCTAAGCCTTTCTGTGTTGGAGAGAAGCCTTCTAGCTTATCAGTGGGAGTGGTAAGCACTAGGTAGCCTAACTACCATGGGAAGAGTGGGTTTGGGCCATAAAATTGTAGTTCATTGGCCGTTTGGGCAGTTTTTCCATCTCTTTCTACTTTCTGGTTAAAAGCCCATTTTGCGTTTGGTGCCTGCCTTTCCTATAACTAGTGTAGTCCAGGTACAGATTTGCTGTATCCAGGACTGTTGGTAAGCTTCCGAGCCCCCCCCCCCCCACCAAGCCCTTCTATGTTGGAGAGAAACCTTCTAGCCTATCAGTGGGAGTGGTAAGCATTAAGTAACCTATCTACCACAGGAGGAGTGGTTTTTGACCCAGAAATTATAGTTTATTGGCCGTTTGGAAAGCTTTTCCATATCTTTCAACCTTCTGATTTAAAAGTCTGTGTTTGTGCTTAGTTCCTGCCTTTCCTGTTACTAGTCTAGTCCAGGTACAGGTTTGCTGTATCCAGGACTCTTTGTAAGTTTCTGAGACCCCCAAGCCTTTCCGTGTTGGAGGGAAGCCTTCTAGCTTATCAGTGGGAGTGATAAGCATCAGATAGCCTATCTACCACAAGAGGAGTGGTCCCTGGCCCAGAAATTGTAGCTATTGGCTATTTGAGCAGTTTTTTTTCCATCTCTTTCAACTTTCTGGTTTGAAAGCCGCACTTGTGCCTGTTTTCCACCTTTCCTATAACTAGCCTAGTCCAGTTACAGAGTTGCTGTATCCAGGATTGTTAGTAAGCTTCTGAGCCTCCCAAGCCTTTCTGTGTTGGAGGGAAGCCTTCTAGGTTATCAGTGGGAGTGGTAAGCACTAGGTAACCTATCTACCACAGGAGGAGTGTTTTTTGGCCCAGAAATGATAGTTTATTGGCCATTTGGGAAGTTTTTTTCCATCTCTTTCAACATTCTGGTTTAAAAGCCACAAGCGCTTGTTTCTCACCTTTCCTGTAACTAACCTAGTCCAGATACAGAGTTGCTGTATCCAGGACTGTTAGTAAGCTTCTGAGCCCCACAAGCCTTTCTGTGTTGGAAGAAAACCTTCTAGCTTATCAGTGGGAGTGATAAGCACTAGGTAGCTTGTCTACCATGAGAGGAGAGGTTCTTGGCCCAGAAATTGTAGTTAATTGACCATTTGGACAATTTGTCCATCTCTTTCAACTTTCTGGTTTAAAAGACCACATCTGCCCTTGTTTCCCATCTTTCCTGTAACTAACCTACTGGGTAGCAGTAGAAAGCCTTAAACTGATACAAGCCTTCTAGCTTAGAAGAGAGACTTTGGAGTGATTATAAGTTTTCTGTACTTACTTTTATTTCCAGTGTTTATTGTGATTTAAAAGCTTGTTTTTTTTCACATATTGTACTTATTTGACTGCCTGCACTTTTAAAAAGTTGTTTTCTTGTTTAAATATTTGTTTAACTGTTGGAGGCTATACACTAAAGTGCGATAGCCTTTTCTGATCGTTTGTAGTCGTTTAAAGCTGTTTTAAGTGTATTTTGTACTGTTTTTGCCTTTCCTTTTCAAAAAAACAAAAACACAAAAAAATTCCTTGTTTCCCGCCTTTCTAAGCTAGTATAGTCCATTTTTAGGCTAGTGCTGAATTCAGGGCTATGATACTAGTTTCTAAGTTGCCCATACCTTACTTGGATAGAAGGAAGTCTCTCTGTTCACATGTGAGAGAGGGGAGCTTTGATCAACCTATCTGTCCCTGGAGGAGTGGTTCCAGCCCAGAATTTAGTAGTTTATTGGCCATTTTGGGCTAATTTCTATCTCTTTCATTTCCCTACTATAAAAACTGCGTTTGCACGGTTTTGTGCACCGGGCAGTGCCAGTTAGCTACAGTTAAATTATTCCCGGTTCCACTAAGTCTCCTCTTCAGTTTTTCCCTTGAAACTAGTCTATCTCTCAACCTAAGCACTCAAAAAGCATCTTACAGCCCAGCACTTGCTCAGACCTAATAGCAAGCACTAATATACCCTGACACTGATTGCCCAGCAGGGCAAGGCTCTTTGTTCACCCCTCACCAACCAAGCGACTAAGCAGCTCACCCTACTATTCAGGCATGACCAAAGGGTAACTTCAGGTGCACTCTCCAGTCCAGCTGGTGAATCTGGGTATCCTGAGGCAATGTTACAACTGCCTCATGTACACAGACAACCCTCTCCTCCTACCACAAAACACTAATGTATGCGAGAGTTGCAATTATAGAGCCAAACTGGAAGCAAAGCTGTCTCCACCCAAGACTGGAACAGACAGTCAAGAGGAGAAGGTTAACACTTGCACCACACCTCCAGCTGCACACAGATCTACTAAAAGAGCACTGGCAAAAAATGCACATAAATACACAAAATCATACTCAGAGACTCTAAATAAAAACCTGCAAAAGCATCAGAGACCTCCAAAGAACCCAAAAAACCTAAACTTCCTGTCACAAACCAGACAACACATAAAACACAAAATCAGTGTGCCTCACAATCACAGCTCTTAAGGTGAAATAACATACCTAACACACTAGTAATAGGTGACTCTGTAGTCAGGCACACTGACATCCCACTCACTAGGCTGGACAAGCAGAAGGTTACTGTTAGCTGCCTGTCGGGAGCCAGAATCTGCCATATAACACAAGCACTCAGGTCATTCCAGAACAAGTACAAATATGACTCTGTCATTGTTCATGTTGGTGTGAATGACCTGAGACGTACCTCCCTGGACTACATGAAAAGAGACATGGAAGAGCTCTCTGATCATGCAGCCCAGGCTGGTATGACCCTGACCCTGAGTAGCATCCTGCCCTCACCAAGAATGATACCTCAGTATAAAGAAAAAATTATCAATTTCAACAATTAGCTAAGCTTCTGGTTTCATTCAAAGGGGATCCAGTGTCTGTCAGCCTGGGACGACATGCTCGACAAGCCGCGTTGCTTCACAAGAGATGGCTTGCACCTGTCACCATTAGGCTTTCGAATACTGGCCAAGGCTCTTGCTGCCCCCAGAGTGCCTTTTATAGGCAAGGCTCAAAAATCAAACCCACCTCCGTAAACAGCACAATTAACAAAAAAACGAGGGTTATGCTACTCAACGCCAGGAGTTTAAATCTCAAAATGCACATGCTCGAAGCACTCCTCAGTATAGAGAACGTAGACATCTGTGCATTAACTGAAACCTGGTTCAAGACACCAGAGAGCACCCCAGCACTACCGGGCTACAACTCCTACCACACATTTCGGCCACAGAACACAGACCAAAGCACAAAAGGAGGGGGTGTATCCATATTCATCAAGGATACCTACACCTCCAGGTTATTGGCACAGCATGATACCTCTGAGATCATCCATGTGCAACTAACATCCAGCAATCTACAATGCAAATTGTGGCCTGCTACAGATCACCCTCCATGATCCAGGACCACCACTCCACCTTTCTGGAGACACTGGAAAACATGAAGGCCCTACTGAACACCCTGATATTGGGTGATTTTAATTACCCTACCATTAACTGGGAAAACTACTCGAGTACAAATTCCCAGGCCCAGAGCTTCCTGGAATTCATCAACTCAAACACCCTGGATCAGCTTGTAAACTCCCCTACCAGAGGTGAAAACATATTGGACCTGGTCATCACCAACATGGTCAACCCGTCACTGGTTAGATCAGACCATAAACTAATCACTCTGGGTGTCCACACCCCACCAACACCCCAACTAAGGAAACCACAGTAAAAAACTTTTCTAAAGTAAACTTCACCTTACTTAAGACAGAGGTGGTAAGTTTCACAGCCCCCACGCCAAAGGATAACGCTGCCCAAGATGCAGAAACCTTTACAAATGCACTCTATGATCACCTACAAGGATGCATGGATTGTGCCATCCCTAGCAAAACCAAGAGTCACTCCTCAGAAGGAAACCAGTTTGGTGGACCCCTCCAATAAACAGGCTATACAATAGAAGGAGGAAACTTGTTCAGAAAAAAAGCAAATCCCAAGAAGGAAAGACATCCCTGATCAGTGTCAGTAAGAAACTAAGGTCCTTCATGAAATCATCCAAGGCTAACTTCGAAAGAAAAATAGCCAAGAATTCAAAAGATAACTATAAAGCTTTCTTTAGCTATGTTAAGAATCTAAGTGACAACTCGCAGATATGCACTGAACTAGTGCAAAATAGCTCAAAATATACTGAACCTATTGATATTGCCAACATCCTGGCAGATAGATTTAGTGCAAACATCACCCCCTTCTCACCTGCAAAAGGGCCTACAACAATACCGGAAAAGTGTAGTGTCCCAAACAATCACAGACGCACAGGTGAAAACAGCCCCTTCAAAAGCCAAAAACACAGCGTCAGTGGGACCAGATGGTGTCCCAGGCTGCATCTTGCACGAACTATAGAACGGACTAACCCCCCACCTAAACATGCTGTTCAACCTCAGCCTATCTACAGGCTATGTGCCCATAGAATGGCGCACAGCAATGGTTATTCCTCTCCACAAAGGAGGGGCTACAAGTGACCCTGGTAACTATCACCCCATAAGTCTGACTAGCCTGGTCTGCAAGGCTATGGAGTGCATCATCATGGAACTCATTAACAAAGACACTGGGAACCTCCAAACACTTGACCCAACCCAGTTCGGCTTTGTTAAGGACAGATTATGCCTACTAAACCTGGCTGACTTCTTCAAGACAGTCACCAAGGCCATAGACGAGGGAAAGGTGGTTCTCACAGGCTACCTTGACCTCGTCAACACCATTCTCCACTCAGGTATTACAGAAAAACTCACCAGCCTGAACATAAATCCCTACATCATGAGATGGATTGCCAACTGGCTTACAGACAGAACTCACTTGGTAAGAATAGTGGGCTCCAGGTCCGACTCTAAACCAGTCACAAGTGGTGTCCCACAAGGCTCGGTCCTGGGACCTCTACTGTTGAGCATATACTTCTCAGAAGTACATGCAAACACAGGAGGACTATGGCTAACCAAGTTCGCCGATGACTGCAAACTGGGAGCCATAATTGACTCTCCAGCTGACACGGACATCCTCCAAAAGGGCCTTACTGAGACGGACACCTGGTGTCAGAGTCATGGCCTCAAGCTAAATGCCAAAAAATGTATAGTCATCCCATTTGGGAAAAACAAAACACCCACAAATTACCACATAGGTGGCAGCCCCCTTAATACAGAAGAGGTAATAAGAGATCTGGGGACCCAGGTAGATAGTAATCTCTTCTTTGACAATCATATTGCCAAAGTAGTTAGGAAATCCTTCTATGTGGCCCATCTAATTACTAAAGGGTTCACATCTAGAAATAAAGAGGTTATAGTGCCCCTCTACTCATCACTCATTAGACCCATTATAGAGTACAATGCCTCATTTGGGATGTACCTCACAAGACACTTCCAACAGCTGGAAAGACAACAAAAGTACCTCACCAAGAGGATTACTGGCCTCCAACATATGTCCTATGCAGCCCGACTGAACAAAATCAGGCTGTACTCAGTGGCATATCGCTTACTCAGAGGTGATCTCTGCCTGACTTATAAAGCCATGTCCAACTCAGAATTGATGGACATGCTCCACCTAAAGAAATCCAAGTCACTGCGAGCCATGCGCTCTAGTGAGCTAAACCTCGCCACAACAATAAATAGAACATGCTGGAGGGATAGATTCCTGTCACAGAGACTCCCCATGCTTTGGAACAAAATTCCAAATTACATCAGGCAGAGCCCCTCACTAACACTTTTCAAGAGAAACCTTGACAAGTGGATGGGTAACAGAAAATACACCCCTGGGATCACTTCATTGGTTCTGCTTGACAGAGGATCAGTTAATTAATCAATGGGGTGGCGAAAGCCAACACACTCTGGCTAGGCTTATAAATGCCCTCGGGCAGATAGCCTAGTACCTACCTATGAACCTGTGAACCTATATCTAGAGTATAAAACACAAGTTGTTATACTGTGCTAGTATTTCCTTTAATGCAAGATGAAATAGCAGGACTACATCTTTCTTCAAACTGTTGCATTTTTATGGGTGTACAGCTTATCACTTTGAGGGAGAAGGGTTGTCTGGAATATTACCATTTACTTTTCATGTAGGCTCTACTTTTAACAGTTATGGTTTGTATTCCTAAGTTGTAGTTTAAAGTAACACACTGTCAATTTTCTTCAGGCAGAGTCAGAAGCTGTGCATACACACATAAAAATATAACAATTTTAAATATGTTTTCACTTCCTTTCAATTCAACCTCCAGTAAAAAAAACATGTTTACTGTTACAGATGGATGCAGTGCATAACGTCATGAAAATAATATGTGCTTTGATAATTTTCTGCTTAATAAGTATATAAGGGAATTCTTTAGAAATATATAAAGAAATAAAATAAAAATAAAATAAATAAATAAAATACAACTGACCATCGCTCACTAAACTATATGCTGGTGATTCAGTTGGCACTGCAACCTCCGCTACCCTCCCTCAACCTCCACTCTGGCTAGGATGTTGTGCCTCATTGCATTCAGCCATCTTACACATGCAGTTGATATTGTCAAAGACAAACAAAATTCTTTCTTTACAAAAACTGCATGTATTTCAAGTACTAACTAAGGTTGTACCTACTGTACATAAAATTGTGGCAATGTAAATATTACTTTTGTGTTTGTCTATAAATACATACAAAACATAGACAGCACCACCTTCTGCCCCATTGCTATACTATCACCCATCTCTATGATTCTGGAAACATGTATTCATAGATTAGTACTAAGCTAACTGCTCTTGTGAGCCATTTTAAGCCTAGCCAATTATCCCTTGTGAGACTCAAACCCTGCACCTTGTGCTTGCAAGGCAAACATCTTAACCATTAGGCCACCCTCCCAACCTCAACTTCTTCACCATCTGACTCACAACCACATCCTCTCCCCCACCCTACATGGATTTACGTCAGGACATAGTAGTACCACCACTGCCCTCATATCCTTCATGGACACTGTCAACAGAGCCCGTGACACTGGTAAAATCATATCTTCACTATTTCTTGATCTTTCTAAAGTTATCGATACTATATCCCACTCATTCCTTTTAACAAAACTCTCTAACATAGGTACTTCCCCTCAAACTCTAAACTGGTTCACTAATTACCTCACTAACAGGCAACAGTCAACTAAATGGCAGAACTCTTACTCCCCTTTCCTAAACACCACCACCGGTGCTCCTCAAGGCTCCATTTTAGGCCCACTTCTGTTTAGCATATTTATCAGTAACTTCCACACCACAGTCTCTCAAGGCTCAGTCATCCAGTATGCAGATGACTCCACTATCATCTGTACTGCAAACAACTCCTCAGAACTACACCAACTCACCCAAAATACCCTCGCCTCCACCGAAATTTGGATGTCTAATAATCATCTTGCCCTGAACCCCAATAAAACCAAACTAGTAATCTTTGCCGCCAAAAAGTCCACACCCCTACAAAAAGAGAACTTCACCATTCAATCCATAAATGGTACCACCATCGACACTGTACCTAGCACAAAATTCATAGTTGTCATCATAGACGAAAACCTCACATTCAATCCATCCAGTCCAATGTCAAAAAGATACATCAAAAGCTTGGCACTCTCTCCCTACCCAAACATCTGCTCAGTGCATCAGCCCAACTTTCCCATGCCTCTTTTTTCGATTACCCTCTCTTTTATATGGTGCACCCCCACTAACATTTAGTCCTCTCTAAAGTCCAAACAAGACTCATGCTACAACAAAATTGCTAAGTTTGTAACTAATGCCTCCTACACATCCCACCACTGTTTTTTATTATGCAATCTAAAATGGCTTGAACTCCCCAACTATCTCACCTTTATCCAACTAACTAAAGCAAACAAGCTCATTCATAATCAATCCATGTGCCCTTCTCTATCTTCTATACTTACTTTATACCATCCTAACAGACTACTCCAATCTATCAACCAACTGCTCGTAAATGTAGAAAAAAAACAAACTTTCAGCTGGATAGATTAGCCATCGCAAAATGTTGTAACTCCCTCCCCCCAACACTTAGATCCACTCGCTCAGTAACCCTCCTCAAGACATCTCTGAAACAACACCTCTCCTCATCTTGGCTGTGCACATGTACTAACACCTCATCTCATATAACCTAACTTCAACACTATTCTCACCCCCACTCTACTACTCCGGCATCCTCCTTTCATGTCCACCTGTCTTTTTACTTACTCTGCCTCTCTATCCTGTCCACTTCCCTCTTCTACTAACCCTTATTGTCCTACACATTGATCCCTCCTGCCTACTTCCTTCTCTTCCTACCCCTTATAGACCTACCATTGAACCAGGCAAGACATTCAGGTACTCTAGCAGCCTACCTTAATATCATACCACCACTTATATCTGCAACAATATCCACCGACTTTGCTGATTGCTGCAACAGGACTCATATAGCCCATTGCTCAGCTATTACACCTCCTAAATGTGTGAAACGTTTAAGTACCTAGTCTCTAATTTCTATATCTGCATTGTACCCACTGCATGAAGTTTCCTATATGAATTTTGCTAGCTGAAAACTACTCATATGGAATGTTCTCATGTATATACACTGTATTGCTTGTATAATATCTTTGATTTGAGAATTATTACTTATGCACTGTTTTTTCACCAATTGTATAAGCTGCCAATAATATGTACTAAATGTCTTTATTAATGTAAATTCTGTATTTTATGTGAAATGTCGTATATGTGGAGCTTTTCTCCCTGGGACTCCACTGAAAATGGGAACTTCTGGCCCAGCTGGACCATCCCAGTAAACAATTGCAAATAAATAAATAAATAATTTACAAACATGAGAAATGTACACATGCTGGTGTAAATCTGTGTTTTACAAACATATACATGCATAATTTCATATATTTCTCAATAAATAAATACACATTTATATTTATAGACAAAAATATGCCATCACATAAATATTCCATATTTGTATACAGATGCAATTCTGCATATAGATTTATTTGTACTTTATTATGAATTATAATTACATACAGATACATATTTTAAGTTATACTTATTTGCTGTCCCATCTACCTTCATTTATTCTACTGTTTTATAGTTTATTCTTCAAACCTATACTTGATATGAGTAAAAATTTTGAAAAAGTAGAAAAGAGATATTTACTACAGAACTCTGGCCTTCTTGTTGCTGGCCAGGCCTACTCTTCTGTAGGTCATCATAACTGTAACAGCACTGGGAACCAGAGTGGATGATTCCTGTCAGGGATGACAAGTGCTATTTTCTTCCTGTTTAACCCTTTTACGCAGGCCTGAATCTTATCCGGGTAGAGAATTTCCTTGGTCTCTCTGTCAGACCAGCTCAGAACATGGCCACATGCCTTCACATGTGCTGCCATCATTAGAAGTGCCAAAACCAGAATGAAGAAATCATGAGCCATTCACAGGTTTAGAACCACTGTCTCTGGGGTATAAGATCTCCCTAACCAAACCCAGTAAACAAATAGAAGTCAAACAGAAGTATTGCACCTGGGACTGTTATTTTTGGTGTTTGGTTTTATCAAAAATACTTTGCCACCTACATGTTTTTTTAAAGAAATACATTTACATTTCAATTATATGGTAGATAAAAGTCATTAATTAAATCACCGGCTTTTATCTTACACCTGCTACAGCTGCTGCTGTGCAATGCTGTTGCTAGCTTTATGGAGTATTACACCTGAATGTCAGGAATGAATAATTGCTTTGTAGTGTATGGAGCCTGCTGATTACATTCTGATATTCAGAAAAAGACAGATCAGTTTAGCATTAGAGTGGCTGGAGACCCGAACTTATGTTAAGCATCCACTGCTTCAGTTGTTAAGGTCGGGTCTCAGGCTAGGCAGTAAAATCTGCCAGTACAGATGACAGTGGCAGAATAAAAAATGTGTTTCCACCTGCTGTCCATCAGCAACCTGTCCCTAACTTCCTGTTCTAAATTTAGAAAGTTATCAGAATAACAAGATGTGTGTTTGCCTGATTTTCTGAATGATATGAAGTCTAAAACCTAAGTGTATGCCATTATATAGTGTCTTTAGTCATCAGTAATTTATCCAAACACCATGGACGTTATGAGGGACACACCCAACATGCAAGGCAAAAATCTGGACATTCTGTAATAATATGGACTGCTGAGATTCATGGAAGGTGAGTGTAAACCTAAGGGACTGTGTTACACTAAACTGAAAACACTAAGTGTTTTCCTGGCTTTGAAAATATTTTTTTTCTTTTTTCTTTTTACTGTAAGTTGTAGTACACTGAGTGGATAAAGTTCCATGCACTACAAAGAATTATGAGTGATTCTCCAATGCTAACCTATCACTATGTGTTCTCAACATGGATACCAAGACTCACCTGTCGAGGTGACTTGCTAGACCTCCATGTCTTGAGCACATAATAACGGGGTTAGAATCGGAAAACTGCCCGTAATCCTCTGTATACATTCCTCCTGCAGAATAGCATCAATATTAACTTTTTTTGGGTGGGGGCATTTATTTATACATAAATAAATCTTCCTCTGTGTGTCAGTATCAACTTTTAGAAATGTTGACTTGTATGAGGGGATAGGTGTGCTAGTTGATGTTACATGGACAGGGATTATGCTTCATGGTTGCGCAAACTCATATGCATATCACTCCATTTTGCCTTTCCTAAACATTGCCAGCTTAGAAAATAACTGAGGTTATCTGCGTGTTCCCTCAGCATTATGGGAATTGCTGGGAACTGCTGCAGACTCTGCTGCTATCCCCAGTAGGCTCAAATGAACCTGAGAACACGTTCACAACTAGCTGCGATCTGGTTATGCAGATAAGTTGCCTTACACATTTGGATATTACTGTGCTTTATAGAGATAATCATAAAAGGAACTAATTTGCATACAAGATGCATAAATGATCCAGAACTTACATGAATAAGAATAAAACAATACAAGTCACCACAAAGCCAAAAATCCACAAAAATAGATGTTTATCAATAAAAAAAACAAGACTTTGCGCTTTCGCCTGTGTCATATAGGCATCAGCAGTCATTGTTGTATCCCATAAACTCACCTTATATAATTCAACTTATCCAATCAACATAACTAATCAATTAAAATTCAGTCACATTTAAAGAACCAAAGTCACACTGCATACAATCACAATACAAAGCATCACAACTGTGTTAAAAACTGTTCACCTAACAATATATTCCCAACTAGAACACACACACAAAAAATAATAAAAAATAATAATAAAACAACACTACCACATATAAGTTGTATCAAATTTGCATGGACTTTAGTTTTAAAACACTAGTCATGGAACAATTATCATTTATACCTGGGGATAATGTGGCATTCAATCTCAGTTGCCACAAGGTCTCTCTAAGCTCTAATGAAGTTTTGTTATCATCTCCCCTATCATTGTGCTTAACTCTGTCAATAATGAAAAATAGAATTTTTTTTAAAACCATCATGTATTTCACTGTGACAAAAAAATGCATTAGTGTTTTTTCTATTTTTCATATCCCTGAGATGTTCAGCCATTCTGTCACATAACCTTTGAGTGATTTTCCCTGCATAAAATGCAGGGCAGGTACCACACAGGGCAATATACCCTACCATTTTGGTATTACAGGTAGCACGTCCTGGACACTGAATAGTCATTCCATAACCTTCAAACCTCACATATGGACCCTTGTGTATAAATCTACAAAACTTACACATGCAACATTTACCCATTAAAAAAACTGTAGAATTTATTAGGACCATCCTTATTCATTTCAAAAATTTCCTTTAGGTTCTTCTCACTACTGTACGTCACACTTGTTCATACA